>NC_063437.1:9708199-10016491 GCF_020379485.1 Brassica napus
AATATTTTTTTTATAAAATTATTGAACATTAGCAAGTGGAAAAGAAAATCAAACAAAGAGTATTAATCCTAAAATGTATAAAGATTTAAATTAAATAAATGATATATTAAATAATATAAGCTAACTACAAATTATTGTAGATTATTATTTAAAATTAAAATATTTAAAAGCATTTTCCGCGCGTAGCGCGGACAAAGACTCTAGTTCCTTTAAAGAAAACAAGTTTTTGAAAAATTATGGGTGCATCCGTGCATGTGCACCCACCCAACACACCCTTTAGCATCTTTCTAGCTTGGCCACTGTCTTATCCACTTTAAGAATCAAGTATTTAATCGACTGCTTGTTTTCTTCTTTGTGGTTTTCAGAGCATCTCCAATGTATTACTCCAAATTTTACTCCAAAATAGTGTAACTCCAAAATGGAGTTGAATTTTACTCCAATGTATTACTCCATTTTTTACTCCAAACAAAAGGATTATATTTTCATTTAGTTAATAATTGTTATTAGTAACTTCAACTTATAAAAAATTAACAATTAACCCAACTATTTTATGTTTACAAAATTTACATAATAATATATTTTATTTAAATTAAATATTTATCACAAAAAATACAACGAGAGATTATCTTCCAATTTCAATTCATGCAGATTTTATCATATGCAATTTTTCTAATTCAAAAATATTTTTATGCATTAAAAGAACATAAAGAAAAAAACAAAGTTATTTTTTGTAATTTGAATTATGTATTGGGTTATATTGTTTGTTTGTGCATATATCAAGTTCAACAAGTACAAATGTTATCAATCAAAACTTTGACCCACAAGATTAAAAAACTCATCTATTCCGTTTGAATAATACTTCACCGATTTTGGTAGTTTCGAAAATAATTTACCAAATTAATTATTAAATTACTTATTTATAGTATATTATATTTATTTTATATTATTTATTTTTAGTTTTGACTTTTATGAGTTTATGCATATTTTCTGTAAACTATAAAGTAATCTTTTGCGGAATATTATATTTTTTTTATGTTATTATATTATTTTAAGTATGAAATAAAAACATTAAAATTAAAAGGATTATTTCATAAATATAAAAAGTTCAACTCCAAAATGGAGTGGGGTTGGAAAAGATTTTACTTCACAATTGAGTTTGAAGTCAAAAATGGAGTAGGGTTGGAGATGTCTTTAGTTCCTATGCTCGGATTTGTAATCTCCCTTGAAAGGGTTTGTAATGTTGTGTTATAACAAAATTCAGATGACAAAAAGAAAGAATAAATTACTAATGTATATCTGACAAAGAAGATTATTACACGTGGATTTGGTAACTACAAAATCTAAGAAAACATATGATATGGACCCCTCGAAGCAAGGAAACCGGGAATATTTCGTTGTCTAACAAATATGGCAGTTTGGAGATGGATACGGATCTGAGTGTATCACGGGAAGTTATGGGGTCTGGTGAGGAAAATAAGGAGAATCAAGATTCGAATATTGAAAATACCAAAGATGAGGAAATCTTGCGAGGGAAGGAATCTCTAGTCTTTGGCGGGAGAACGAATTTAATGAATCTTTCGAAAGTGGGTCATAAGGAGAAATGGGCCGGAAATAAGAAAATGGCAGAGGGAGCGAGAGGAAAACCCAAAAAGTTAAGCAATAGGCCCACTAGAGGTTTGATTTTTGGCCCGACGAAAGGAGAGATCAGTCTATCGGAGTCGGGAAAAAGATTGCGAGTGGAGAAAGCTGAAGTAGGGAGAGCCGGTGGTGCGTTTAGAGAGGTGGTGGAAGGAAGTGGTTTTACCCCCAGACCTTTGCAGTTACGAGATGAAGCTCTGGATAATCCAATGGAGAGCAACATCAGTGAAACGGAGCAAAGACAGATTACTGCGGTGTCAAACTCGCAGGGAGATGAAGGGAGCTTGACTCTCGCATGACGGGGTACCCCGGTAGTTCAACTGGTCATAATCAGTAATAACTATGATAAAAAAAATCGGTTGACAAAAAGAAAACTATGATAAAATCATTTCACAAAAATAAAAAAATAAATAAGTGAAACTAGACCTTGATCCGCGCGAGTATTTAATTTGTGTTTGTATTTAATGATATATTTGTAAATGTAAATATTATATTTGTATTTAATTTTATATTTTAGAATTTTAGAGTAAAATTTATCACCGATATTGGATATTATATTAAAAAATTATAACATTTATGTAATTAGATCCATGTCTAAGATATATAGCGAACAATTTTTTTAAATAAAAAGTTCGAAATAGACAATTGTGAATTAGCATGCTATTTATAAATGATACATTATCTATAATATTTGTAAGAAAAGAAAATGATTGTTAAAATTCTATCAAATTTGGAATAAATACAAATTAAGATTTAAATTTGTAAGAAAATAAAATGAAAATATAAATTTGATATAACTGATAAGAAATTATAAATGTTCTTAAGTTTGTGTATATTTAAACCATGACTTTGCGAATGTTTTCTTTTATTTTTGTAAATAAATTATTTTGTCTAAATGATAGTATATATTTTAATTTTATTTTGTCTTGGAAACCGTCAATTGAATTACCACAATTTTTAGAATATTATCCGTGCATTTATACAAATGTTTTTTTTTTTTGTGGATCAAAATTTTACGATAATGTCTAATAAATTATTTTATATACATGGTAAGTTGGTAAATAATTATAATGGTGCATGTAATATATTTAAATTGGTAAGAAGAAGAATTTGTTCAAAAAAATGAAGAGTAATGTGAATTGTTGGGGGGGGGGGAGAGAATGAGACAAAATGTAACTTATATTGTTACATAAATATTTTATGTATATTATTGATATTCATTAATGTTTATAATATTAATGTGAAATAGATTAGTTAAAAGATTTATATTGAATTGATTGTGAATTTAATTTAGAAAATGTTTTATTAATTTTGAAAAAGACATGAAAAACATAGAAGTAGGAGTAATTATTACTTCATTAATTTTAGAAAAGACAATACTTAAAAATAAGTTTATTTAATTATTTTAATGGTATTATGTTGTAAATATTGTGCAAGTTTAACAGTTAAGTCTTAATTTGTATTTTTCATTAGAATTTAGAGGGTTTGACAAAAAAAAATAAGTGAAAAAATTTGAGGGGGGGGGGGGGGGGGGGGGTACTTACGGTATTTCGGCTGACTCCTACTTACTCAGCTACAAAAAAAAATCAGAGATTGTATCATCCAAGGCTTTGTGAGATCGGTTGGTCAGAGTTAGTCGCAGAAAGATGCAGGTGATTGCGTCCTGCTCTTTGCGACCTGATGCGTTCACTCCCTCCGAGAATGATTTCGTGGGTCGACGACAGCTTCTCTCCTCCGCATGCTCCAGAATCTCCCAAGGCGACGTCGTTTCAGACCGACCAGCTTCTTCAGTGAAGTAATCAGCCATTTCGCTTAATTTCTGCAATTTATTCTGTTTTCGCTTAAAAGATGTTTCCTTTTGATTGTGAAACTTTATGTTCCTTAAAGCATTAGCTTTTGATTTGGGTTGCTTTAAGATTTTTCAGTACCATTGTTAGAAACAATTCATAAACATTGAATGAGACATGTAACGCCATTCTCAGTTTCACTTACATAAAGCTTTTTTTTTCAAATGATAAAGTTTTCAATTTAAAAGAAAATTGAGAAAATGCTCAATTTGAGATTTGGAACATTGGTTCATTAGCTGTGTTTTCATGTAGCTTCTTGTATTCTTTTTGATGATAGGATTGGTCGAGATTGGAAGTCGAGTTTGAATGAGTTAGCCATGAAAAGTGTCCCAAGGCGAATCTGGTTGACAAGTGTATTCATGAATCTGTGCTGTAATCCTTCAAGGTACTTATCAGGTCTGCACCTTTTTGTCATCTTCTTCAGCTTTGTTTTCAACACATTGATGAGGCAAAGTCTGTATAGGAGCCTTAATTGTCACACTCAGAGCATTATACTTCTTAGCCACTGATGATCTAAAGCCCACATTAGAAATCATTTTGAAATAAAGAGTGTTCGAGTTTCAGAATCTTAATACAGAAACTACGGTGTCAAATCATATTTCTAATGCTATTTATTGGTCTAGTAGAACATGTATCAATCATCAACTGTTGTAGCCTTTACATAACACTTTTAGTCCTAGTGATGTAGTTGGTTGTTGAGTTAACGCTTTTGATGAAACTGCAGCACTAGCACTTGGCGATCCATCTGTTGCCACAGTTGAAGATGTAATCCCACCTGTTGTTTTCCCAGCTGGACCTCTCTTCCCTACCGAGGTCAGTTTCTTTGGCTGAGGATATCAAAGTTTCAGGTTTCTGATGGTCACACTAAGAGTTCATAATAATCTTTCCTCTGTTTGTTACAGGGGAGAATTGTTCAACTGTTTGAGAAAAATACTTACTCCGTTGTCAACATATTTGATGTGACATTACGCCCTCAGCTCAAAATGACGGGTGTGGTTGAGGTACTATTGTCTCACTACCATAAAAAGACAAACTATATCTTGTTCATGTTATGCATCGATTGTTTGACGTACAGTTTCTCTCAAACTCAATCGTAGATACCTGAAGGAAATGGCTCTGGAGTAGTTTGGGATGAACAGGGATACATTGTGACAAATTATCACGGTAAGATGATCTTAGTGAACCGCGATAGAGTAACAAGTGGTTAAGTGATTGTGGTTGTATCTTCTGCTGAACAGTTATTGGCAATGCTCTTTCAAGAAATCCAAGCCCTGGTGATGTAGTTGGTCGTGTCAATATTCTTGCATCTGATGGGTGAGTTTTTAATGATTTCAACATTTATCCATCTTTCGTGTTGTTTCTCATGTCTGCTGATATGTGCAAATCTTGAAGGGTACAGAAGAATTTCGAAGGGAAACTTGTTGGTGCTGATCGTGCTAAGGATCTTGCTGTCTTGAAAGTAGAAGCACCTGAAACACTCCTTAAACCGATCAGAGTTGGGCAATCAAATTCTCTTAAAGTTGGGCAGCAGTGTTTAGCAATTGGGAACCCGTTTGGTTTTGACCATACCCTTACGGTCGGCGTCATCAGCGGTCTTAACCGCGACATTTTTAGCCAAACCGGTGTCACCATTGGTGGTGGGATTCAAACAGATGCAGCTATTAACCCGGGAAACAGGTATAGAAATCAAACAAAAGGGTGTTTTCTTCTGGAATCATTTCTTGTGTGTGTGTTTATTAATGCATTATAAATTGCAGTGGAGGTCCTCTGCTGGATTCAAAAGGGAACTTAATTGGGATCAACACAGCCATATACACACAAACAGGAACATCTGCTGGTGTGGGATTTGCAATACCGTCATCAACTGTATTGAAGATTGTTCCTCAACTAATCCAATTCAGCAAAGTAAGCACACAGAAAATCAATTGTTTAGTTTTTTTCTCTTCTTGATGTTGTTACTAAAAATCCAAAGTTACAGGTCCTTCGAGCTGGCATTAACATAGAGTTAGCTCCAGATCAAGTAGCTAATCAACTCAATGTTCGCAATGGAGCTCTTGTACTTCAGGTATGTATATAATGATAACTTGAAAACCTAGAAACGTGTTCTTTCTTTTTCTAACATTTGATGAGTGTGAATGCAGGTACCTGGAGATAGCCTGGCTGCAAAAGCAGGGTTGCGTCCAACATCCCGTGGTTTTGCTGGTAATATAGTACTTGGAGATATCATTGTTGCAGTTGATGATAAACCCGTAAGCTTTTGCTTATTCTCAAGTTTCAGTTTGTTTGTTCTTGAAGAAAGAACGAAGTTTCTCTTGTTTTTGCTCAGAACTGAGATTCTGATCGTGTGATTGGTCAGGTGAAAAGCAAAGCTGAGTTGATGAAGGTATTGGATGAGTATAGTGTGGGTGATAAGGTGAAACTAGCGATCAAGAGAGGAAGTGACGATTTGGAGTTACAGATCTCATTGGAAGAGAAGAGTTCATGACAAAACATTTGATCTCTCCCTCTTTATTGTCTCTGTTATTTTCCTCGTTCAATATGAGAATAGCAAAGTCACTAGCGGTTCTCAGTCTTTGAACACATTTATGTATGTATGTCAATGGAAGAAACATGTTCCCTTCTTGAAATAAATATGTACTTTATATGAAGTGGCCGTGGTCGACGTGTACTTTTCTGGATCGATTGTGCAAATCACTTGTGAATCTGATGTTTCACTCAAAACTAGTCTACAAAGGTGTAAACCACAATCATTGTATCTTCAACTAGGGTCGGTCCGTCCTACGGGCGGGATATTAATTAATTTGATATTCACTAAATGCTCGAGTTAAAATTTGTTTTAAGATTCAAGAATTTGGTTATCTGTTATGTGTTACTTATTAGTATGAGGTGGTATAGTTGTTTTTCGATGATTCTTGCTTTGGTATTGTATCAAATTAACTAATTGTCCAACTCATAATATAGATGTACAAATGTGGATTTGTGATAAAGTTTGATGAAAATACTATTTTTTTATAATTCTTATTTATAGTGGAGTGTGCATGTGTCAGAAAGAGGTCTATATCAACTTTTATGTTTTTGCGTATGGATTTTAAATATATATTATTTTGTATAATGCATACTTGCTCTACAACATTTGCTTGTAGACTAAAAAAATTGTTTTCTATATTTTTAAAAGAGAAAATATTTAGTCTAGAATATAACATGGACATATGTATTGACTATATATAGAAGTTGAGTGTTATTTTAAAATGACATATGTATAGAGGTTTTTCAACCATTACTTCACTGGCACAAAACATTTATAACTGCAAATACCTTCTTTTAAAAGCAAAACTAATAAAAGCGTGTACAACAAATGTATTTTGATATATATTATATGCATCAAGTTATAAAGGTTGGAAACATTACAAAACTGTTTGGAGCAAAGTTTTTAACTTCACGATCTTCATCTTGACGTCAGTTCAGTGCCGGCCCTGGCCACAAGCAGAAGAAGCATGGACTTCCAGCCAACACGATAATAAGTATTTTCGCGGCCACATATTTATAAAAAGTGACTTTAGCCTAGTGGTTTTAAGAGAAATTACCAGTGCAGGAGGTGTTAGGTTCAATTACAACTGACATCTTTTTGTTTTATTTTGGCCCCAAATATAAAATAGGACAAGTGTCACTCCCATAACGCACGACTAGATGACGTAGCATCACAGGAGAGAGGCGAACATATTTTTATATATATAGATTGTCTACTTGGAAAGTAAAAAAGGTGAAAAATCACAATCATATTTGACCTTAGTCTGCCAAGAAGTCGGTTTAGACTCGTACCGATAGTCTGAAAAAGGGTTAGATCCCTTCACAAAACCCATAACTAATTTTTTACTTGAAACCATCAAAAAAATTAGTTACTTTAATGTTAAATAAGAGAAACAAACAAGTGTGAGAATTAGGTTGCACGAGAAAGATAAATGAAAATGGATGTATGGCTAGACATTTAATGACTTTTTACTAATATTTTCTTTTGTTTTGTCCATGTTTTAGCAAATATTTTCTTTTTATATTAGTTTATCACTTAAAACTTGACATGTAAACTGTATATATTCCAGTTAACATATATAAATGATGAAGCGCAATTACCTATATAATTTTATCATAATTTTCTTACTAATATAATTTTATCTCTTCGCTAAAACTAGTGCATATAAAATGGTTTTATATATTTTTATTGGTATATTAATTAGATTTTCATAAAAAGTTTGTAGTAAAATATTAATATGTTTATCTTGAGCCCGTAAAATACTAGACACGTACGTCACTTTGTAGTTGTAACGCTAGTTGATGAAAAGTTCTTTGGGCATGAAGATTGGAACTTTGGTACCGTGCATCATGAAAGAAAGCTCGCAAGTGATGCATAGATGTCTTCTTTCTCGAGGATAACGTTTGGGATTGAGTGTTGGTTTAGACAAACAGATGTTGCTAAACCAGCTGGTCTAGCTCTCACAATCACCACTACAGTCTCAATATCTATATATCTCGTGTGTTTAGGTATGATAGATTTTCTCTTTGAGTTGTTCGGAGATGTTCATTAATTCTGTTTTTATATGGAGATACGAGGACATGGTGATATGTGTGAGCAAAAACGAGGTAATACGGAATCTTAAAACATTTATTACTTTGAGATTATTTATTTAATTTTGAAATACAAATCAAGTTTGTAAGTGGATTACTACTAAAGTTCTAAGAAATAATTTTTTAAACAAAATTGACCAAATTTTCTTAAACTTTTACTGACACCCAGTATTTTATATTTACAATGAACTACTTAAAAATAAAGGCATATGTTTAAAATAGTTACAAATGAAAATAGATGCATGGCTAGACATTTGATGACTTTTTACTAATAATTTCTTTTGTTTGTCCATATTTTAGCAAATATTTTCATTTTACATTTTTATATTAGTTTATCACTTATAACTTAACATGTAAAGTGTATATATTTCAGTTAACATATATAAATGATGAAGATGTTCGCAATCACCTATATAATTTTATGATAATTTTCTTACTAATATAATTTTATCTCTTCGCTAAAACTAGTGCATATAAAATGGTTTTATATATTTTTATTGGTATATTAATTAGATTTTCATAAAAAGTTTGTAGTAAAATATTAATATGTTTATCTTGAGCCCAAAAAATGCTAGACACGTACGTCACTTTGTAGGTGTAAAGCTAGTAGATGAAAAGTTCTTTGGACATAAAGATTGGAACATTGGGACTGTGCATCATGAAAGGAAGCTCGCAAATCTTTTAGCTAAGTGAACTTTGCGCATAAACCAGCTGGTCCAGCTCCCAGAATCACCACTACAGTCTCCATATCTACATATGATAAATTTTCTCTTTGGGTTGTTTGGAGATGTTCATTAATTCTGTTGTTATATAGAGATATAAGGACATGGTGATATGTGTCAGCAAAAACGAGGAAATACAAAATCTTAAATTTTTTGACACTTGTAAGAAAATGCAAAACGGTTTTTGTTAGTGCTAACTGTTTTGGAACTATGTACCTAATTTCTGTAAAAAAAAAGAGAGTTCAGTTGAAAAACAACATAGCAGAAACATTACGAATTTAAGAGCATAAAATATCAAATATAACCATACATTCCTTAATCTGCGTGGCTTACAACTTAAATGGTGAGTTGGCAGAGAGGATGTATGATAATATATTTCTGTTTTGACTATGCTATTTTATTTTAACATTTTTGACTATAATATTAACTACTATACTTGCTTACATATTAATACTTGTTTTGTATATATTTGATAAGACTAGCCAATACAGAATCTGAAAACATTTAATATTTTAAGATTCTTTATATAATTTTGAAATACAAATCAAGTATGTAAGTGGATAACTATTAAAGTTCTAAAAAATAATTTTTTAAACAACATAAAATAATTTTTTAAACAAAATTGACCAAATTTTCATAAAATTCTACTCACACCCATTATTTTATATTTACAGTGAACTACTTAAAAATAAAGGCATATGTTTAAAATAGTTACAAATTAACTTGACTATCTAAATTCACAGTAAAAGACAATATTAGTGTCATATTTATTGTAAAACTACTACAGTCATCTTTAAAACGCGATTACATACAGGGTTTTTACTTGAATCCATCGAAAAAGTTAGTTGCCTTAATGTTAAATAAAGGAAACAAACAAGTGTGAGAGTTAGGTCGCACGAGAAGAGAAATGAAAATGGATGTATGGCTAGACATTTGATGACTTTTTACTAATGTTTTCTTTTGTTTTGTCCATATTTTAGCAAATATTTTCTTTTTACATTTTTATATTAGTTTATCACTTATAACTTGACATGTAAACTGTATATATTTCAGTTAACATATATAAATGATGAAGATGTTCGCAATCACCTATATAATTTTATGATAATTTTCTTACTAATATAATTTTATCTCTTCGCTAAAATTAGTGCATATAAAATGGTTTTATATATTTTTATTGGTATACTAATTATATTTTCATAAAAAGTTTGTAGTAAAATATTTATATATCTTGAGCACGTAAAATGCTAGACACGTACATCACTTTGTAGGTGTAAAGCTAGTTGATGAAAAGTTCTTAGGACATGAAGATTGGAACACTGGGACCGTGCATCATGAAAGGAAGCTCGCAAGTGATGCATAGATGTCTTCTTTCTCGAGGATCACGTTTGGAATAGAGTGTTGGTTTACACAAACAGATGTTGCTAAACCAGCTGGTCTAGCTCCCACAATCACGACTAGGCCTGGGCACGGATTGGATATCCGGGTTTTTGGAGGTATTTGTGATTTGCTTCGTATGTCACAGATATCTAATTTTTCGATTTTCTTTGCTTCAGAAAAATACAGATATTCGGAAAAACGGATATCCGAAAAATAAATAGATATTTGCGGATATTTACAAATACTTACGGATATCTCATATGTTTTGATTAATACAAATAATCTTAAAATTTTGATACAAATTTTATTTTTTAAAATAGTTTTTTGCATGATATATATGATACAAATTAAAAGAAGCAGTGAAGCTACATATTTTGTAAATTTTTTTAACTTAGTTAACAATTATAACTAGATCTTGAGCTGCGTCCCCACGCGGGTGTTGGATTTAACTTGTGTTCAATGTAAATTTATAAACCATTGATTTTATAAAATGTCCATTTATATTTTTATGTTTTGTAAAATATATTTAGAGTAGAATATATTATATTATAATATAGATGTTTGATGATAATTTTTTATCTGTACGTAATATTATATTTATAATTTTATAATTTGATGCAATTTGATGTAATTGTAATATTCATATATTAACCTATTGATTTTTTTTGTTTATTTATTTAAAATGATTTAATTTTCACAGTAGGTTTTTATGAATTATTATTAATTTTATGATATTGGGTTTTTTTGAAAATTGTATTGTAGCAGATTAATATATACTATATATGACAGTTTGTGTTTTTATTTTCAGCAAAAAGAAAGAACAATTCATTGTGATTAATTTAATTTTTTGATTTTAAGTGTGTGGCAGATTTGTAAATAAGAAAGAAATACAATGGCTAAATGTGTAAATAAAAAGAAATATTTAGTCTGCTTTCCGTGTTTCCAAGCAATTCTCATTTTATCTGCTATCCAAGTTTCCAAACGACAGAATCTGTAAATGAGAAAGAAATACAGTGACTAAAAATGTAAATAAAAAAATATTTAATCTGCTATCCATGTTTCCAAACAACTTTCATTTAATCTACTATCTAAGTTTCCAAACAGTACCAAAAGGTACTTCAGTTTTAATAATATAGATAACACAAAACTTAAGAAAAAAATTATAATTGTCATAAATGTGTTCTCTTCTTTTTATGTAATACTTTTATATAACTAATTATGTGAATAGAATTTATCAAATCATATGTTAGAATAATAATTATATAATTTTATACATTAAAAATTTAAAATGAATCAATATATACATGTATTTATATATTACCGGATCGGATTGGATATCCACTTCCCAAAAATTTAATATTTGTGATTTGCTTCGATTTTAACGGATATTGACTTTTAGTATTTTCTTTGCTTCGAAAGTATACGGATATCCAGAATTTTCGGATCGAGTCGAAACAAATAACGAATCAAATAAAATTTAACGGATAAAATATCCAGCCCTAATCACCACTACAGTCTCAATATCTATATATCTCGTGTGTTTAGGTTTGGTAGATTTTCTCTTTGGGTTGTTCGGAGAAGTTCATTAATTCTGTTATTATATAGAGATATACGAGTAGATGGTGATATTTGTGAGCAAAAACTAGGAAATACGAAATTTTTGACACTTGTAAGAAAATGCAAAGTGGTTTTTGTTAGTACTGACCGTTTTAGAACTATGTACCTAATTTCTGTAAATAAAAGAGAGTTCAGTTGAAAAACAGCCTAGCATAAACATTACGAATTTAAGAGCATAATGTAACACATATAACCATATGTTCCTTATTATGCGTGGCTTACAACTTAAATGGTAAGTTGGTAGGGAGGATGTTTGATAATATATTTCTGTTTTGACTATGCTATTTTATTTAAACATTTTTGACTATGATATTAACTACTATACTTGCTTAGATATTAATACTTATTTTGTATATATTTGATAAGACTAGCCAATACATAATCTGAAAATATTTATAATTTTGAGATTCTTAAGTTAATTTTGAAATACAAATCAATTATGTAAGTAGATAACTACTAAAGTTCTAAAAATAATTTTTTAAACAAAATTGACCAAATGTTTTTAAAAATTTTAATGACACTCATTATTTTTAATTTACAGTGAACTACTTAAAAATAAAGGCATGTGTTTAAAATAGTTACAAGTTAACGTGACTATCTAAATTCGCAGTAAAAGACAATATTATTGTCATAATTATTTTAAAATTACTACAGTCATCTTTAAAATGCGATTACATTCAGGGTTTTTACTTGAAACCATCGAAAAAGTTAGTTGCTTTAATGTTAAATAAAAGAAACAAACAAGTGGGAGAGTTAGGTCGCACAAGAAGAGAAATGAAAATTGATGCATGGCTAGACATTTGATGACTTTTTACTAATATTTTCTTTTGTTTTAATTTGTCCATATTTTAGCAAATTATTTCTTTTTACATTTTTATATTAGTTGATCACTTATGACTTGACATGTAAACTGTATATATTTCAGTTAACATATATAAATGATGAAGAGCAATCACCTATATAATTTTATCTCTTCGCTAAAACTAGTGCATATAAAATGGTTTTACATATTTTTATTGGTATATTAATTAAAGTTTCATAAAAAGTTTGTAGTAAAATATTAATATGTTTATCTTGAGCCCATAACATGCTATACACGTACGTCACTTTGTAGGTGTAAAGTTAGTTGATGAAAAGTTCTTTGGGCATGAAGATTGGAACATTGGGACCCTGCATCATGAAAGGAAGCTCGCAAGTGATGCATAGATGTCTTCTTTCTCGAGGATCACGTTTGGGATTGAGTGTTGGTTTAGACAAACAGATGTTGCTAAACCAGCTGGTCTAGCTCCCACAATCACCACTACATTCTCAATATCTATATATCTCGTGTGTTTAGGTATGATAGATTTTCTCTTTGGGTTGTTCGGAAATGTTCATTAATTATGTTGTTATATAGAGATACGAGGACATAGTGATATGTGTGAGCAAAAATGAGGAAATACGAAATCTTAAAATTTTTGACCCTTGTAAGAAAATGCAAAGTGGTTTTTGTTAGTGCTGACTGTTTTGGAACTATGTACCTAATTTCTGTAAATAAAGGAGAGTTCAGTTGAAAAACAGCCTAGCATAAACGTTCGAATTTAAGAGCATAAGGTAACAAATATAACCATATGTTCCTTAATCTGCGTGGCTTGCAACTTAAATGGTGAGTTTGCAGAGATGATGTATGATAATATATTTTTGTTTTGACTATGGTATTTTATTTTAACATTTTTGACTATGATATTAACTACTATACTTGCTTAGATATTAATACTTGTTTTGTGTATATTTGATAAGACTAGCCAATACAGAACCTGAAAACATTTATTGTTTTGAGATTCTTTATTTAATTTTGAAATACAAATCAAGTAGGTAAGTGGATGACTACTAAAGTTCTAAAAAATAAGTTTTAAACAAAAATGACCAAATTTTCTTAAATTTTACTCACACCCATTATTTTATATTTGCAGCGAACTACTTAAAAATAAAGCCATATGTTTAAAATAGTTTCAAATTAACTTAGCTATCTAAATTCGCAGTAAAAGACATTATTAGTGTCATATTTATTGTAAAACTACTACCGTCATCTTTAAAATGCGATTACATTCAGGGTTTTTACTTGAAACCATCGAAAAAGTTAGTTGCTCTAATGTTAAATAAAAGAAACAAACAAGTGCGAGAATTAGGTCGCACGAGAAGATAAATGAAAATGGATGCATTGCTAGACATTTGATGACTTTTTACTAATATTTTCTTTTGTTTTGTTTATATTTTGGCAAATATTTTCTTTTTACATTTTTATATTAGTTTATCACTTATAACTTGACATGTAAACTGTATATATTAAATTTAACATATATAAATGATGAAGATGTTCGCAATCACCTATATAATTTTATGATAATTTTCTTACTAATATAATTTTATCTCTTCGGTAAAACTAGTGCATATAAAATGGTTTTATTTATTTCTATTGGTATTCTAATTTGATTTTCAAAAAAAGTTTGTAGTAAAATATTTAAATGTTTATCTTGAGCACGTAAAATGCTAGACACGTACGTAACTTTGTAGGTGTAAAGCTAGTTGATGAAAAGTTCTTTGGGCATGAAAATTGGAACAATGAGACCGTTCATCATGAAAGGAAGCTCACAAGTGATGCATAGATGTCTTCTTTCTCGAGGATCACGTTTGGGATTGTGTGTTGGTTTATACAAACAGATGTTGCTAAACCAGCTGGTCTAGCTCCCACAATTACCACTATAGTCTCAATATCTATATATCTCATGTGTTTAGTTTTGGTAGATTTTCTTTTTGGGTTGTTCGGAGATGTTCATTAATTCTGTTTTCAGATAGAGATACAAGTACATGGTGATACGTGTGAGCAAAAACGAGGAAATACGGAATCTTAAAATTTTTGACACTTGTAAGAAAATGCAAAGTAGTTATATTAGTGCTGAATATTTTGGAACTATGTACCTAATTTCTGTAAATAAAGGAGAGTTCAGTTAAAAAACAGCCTAGCATAAACGTTACGAATTTAAAAGCATAAGGTAACAAATATAAACATATGTTCTTAATGTGCGTGGCTTACAACTTAAATGGTGAGTTGGCAGAGAAGATGTATGATAATATATTTCTGTTTTGACTATGCTATTTTATTTTAACATTTTTGACTATGATATTAACTACTATACTTGCTTAGATATTAATACTTGTTTTGTATATATTTGATAAGACTAGCCAATATAGAATCTGAAAACATTTATTATTTTGAGATGCTTTATTTAATTTTGAAATACAAATCAAGTATGTAAGTGGATAACTACTAAAGTTCTAAAAAATAATTTTTTAAACAAAATTGACCAAATTTTTCTTAAAATTTTTACTGACACCCATCATTTTATATTTACAGTGAACTACTTAAAAATAAAGGAATATGTTTACAATTGTTACAAATTAACTTGACTATTTAAATTCGCAGTAAAAGACAATATTAGTGTCATATTTATTGTAAAACTACTACATGCATCATTAAAATGCGATTACATACATGGTTTTTATTTGAAACCATCGAAAAAGTTAGTTGCTTTAATGTTAAATAAAAGAAACAAACAACTGTGCGAGTTAGGTCGCACGAGAAGAGAAATAAAAATGGATGCATTGCAAGACATTGGATGACTTTTTACTAATATTTTCATTTGTTTTGTCTATATTTTAGCAAATCTTTTCTTTTTACATTTTTATATTAGTTTATCACTTATAACTTGACATGTAAACGGTGTATATTTCAGTTAACATATATAAATGATGAAGATGTTCGCAATCACCTATATAGTTTTATGATAATTTTCTTACTAATATAATTTTATCTCTTCGCTAAAACTAGTGCATATAAAATGGTTTTATATATTTTTATTGGTATATTAATTAGATTTTCCTAAAAAGTTTGTAGTAAAATATTAATATGTTTATCTTGAGCCCGTAAAATACTAGACACGTACGTCACGTTGTAGGTGTAACACTAGTTCATGAAAAGTTCTTTGGACATGAAGATTGGAACTTTGGTACCGTGCATCATGAATGGAAGCTCACAAGTGTAAAATAGATATCTTCTTTCTCGAGGATCACGTTTGGGATTGAGTGTAGGTTTAGACAAACAGATGTTGCTAAACCACCTCGTCTAGCTCCCACAATCACCACTACAGTCTCAATGTCTATATATCTCGTGTGTTTAGGTATGATAGATTTTCTCTTTGGGTTGTTCGGAGATGTTCATCAATTATGTTGTTATATAGAGATACGAGGACATAGTGATATGTGTGAGCAAAAAAGAGGAAATACGAAATCTTAAATTTTTGGACAATTGTAAGAAAATGCAAAGTATTTTTTACTAGTGCTGACTGTTTTGGAACTAAGTACCTAATTTCTGTAAATAAAGAAGAGTTCAGGTTAAAAACAGCCTAGCATAAACGTTACGTATTTAAGAGCATAAGGTAACAAATATAAACATATGTTCCTAAATGTGCGTGGCTTACAACTTAAATTGTGAGTTGGCAGAGATGATGTATGATAATATATTTCTGTTTTGACTATGCTATTTTATTTTAACATTTTTGACTATGATATTAACGACTATACTTGCTTAGATATTAATACTTGTTTTGTATATATTTGATAAGACTAGCCAATACAGAATCTGAAAACATTTATTATTTTGAGATTCTTTATTTAATTTTGAAATACAAATCAAGTATGTAAGTGGATGACTTCTAAACTTCTAAAACATAATTGTTAAACAAAATTGACCAAATTTTCTTAAAATTTTACTGACACCCATTATTTTATATTTACAGTGACCTACTTAAAAATAAAGGCATATGTTTACAATAGTTACAAATTAACTTGACAATCTAAATTCGCAGTAAAAGACAATATTAGTGTCATATTTATTGTAAAACTACTACAGACATCTTTAAAATGCGATTACATACATGGTTTTTACTTGAAACCATCAAAAAAGTTAGTTGCTTTAATGTTAAAAAAAAAGAAACAAACAAGTGTGAGAGTTAGGTCGCACGAGAAGAGAAATGAAAATGGATGCATTGCTAGAAATTTGATGACTTTTTACTAATATTTTCTTTTGTTTTGTCCATATTTTAGCAAATATTTTCTTTTTACATTTTTATATTAGTTTTTCACATATAACTTGACATGTAAACTGTATATAATTCAGTTAACATATATAAATGATGAAGATGTTTGCAATCACCTATATAATTTTATGATAATTTTCTAACTAATATAATTTTATCTCTTCGGTAAAACTAGTGCATATAAAATGGTTTTATATAGTTCTATTGGTATTCAAATTAGATTTTCATAAAAAGTTTGTAGTAAAATATTTATATGTTTATCTTGAGCACGTAAAATGCTAGACACGTACATCACTTTGTAGGTGTAAAGCTAGTTGATGAAAAGTTATTTGGGGATGAAGATTTAGAACATTGGGACCGTGCATCATGAAAGGAAGCTCACAAGTGATGCATAGATGTCTTCTTTCTCGAGGATCACGTTTGGGATTGAGTGTAGGTTTAGACAAACAGATGTTGCTAAACCAGCTGGTCTAGCTCCCACAATCACCACTACAGTCTCAATATCTATATATCTCATGTTTTTAGGTTTGGTAGATTTTCTCTTTGGGTTGTTCGGAGATGTTCATTAATTCTGTTTTTATATAAAGATACAAGTACATGGTGATATGTGTGAGCAAAAACGAGGAAATACAGAATCTTAAAATTTTTGACACTTGTAAGAAAATGCAAAGTGGTTTTTGTTAGTGCTGACTGTTTTGGAACTATGTACCTATTTTCGGTAAATAAAGGAGAGTTAAGTTAAAAAATAGCCTAGCATAAACGTTACGAATTTAAGAGCATAAGGTAACAGATATAAACATATGTTTCTTAATGTGCGTGGCTTACAACTTAAATGGTGAGTTGGCAGAGAGGATGTATGATAATATATTTCTGTTTTGACTATGCTATTTTATTTTAACATTTTTACTATGATATTAACTACTATACTTGCTTAGATATTAATACTTTTTTTGTATATATTTGATAAGACTAGCCAATACAGAATCTGAAAACATTTATTATTTTGAGATTCTTTATTTAACTTTGAAATACAAATCAATTATGTAAGTGGATGACTACTAAAGTTCTAAAAAATAATTTTTTAAACAAAATTGACCAAATTTTCTTAAACTTTTACTGACACCATTATTTTATATTTACAGTGAACTACTTAGAAAATAAAGGCATATGTTTACAATAGTTACAAATTAATTTGACTATCTAAATTAGCAGCAAAAGACAATATTAGGGTCATATTTATTATAAAACTACTACATGTATCTTTAAAATGCGATTACATACATTGTTTTTACTTTAAACCATCGAAAGAGTTAGTTCCTTTAATGTTAAGTAAAAGAAAAAAACAAGTGTGAGAGTTAGGTCGCACGAGAAGAGAAATAAAAATGGATGTATGGCTAGACATTTGATGACTTTTTACTAATATTTTCTTTTGTTTTGTCCATATTTTAGCAAATGTTTTCTTTTTACATTTTTATATTAGTTTATCACTTATAACTTGACATTTAAACTGTATATATTTCAGTTAACATATATAAATGATGAAGATGTGCGCAATCACCAATATAATTTTATGATAATTTTCTTACTAATATAATTTTATCTCTTCGGTAAAACTAGTGCATATAAAATGGTTTTATATATTTCTATTGGTATTCTAATTAGATTTTCATAAAAATTTTGTAGTAAAATATTTATATGTTTATCTTGAGCACGTAAAATGCTAGACACGTACGTCACTTTGTAGGTGTAAGGCTAGTTGATGAAAAGTTATTTGGGTATGAAGATTGGAACATTGGGACCGTGTATCATGAAAGGAAGCTCGCAAGTGATGCATAGATGTCTTCTTTCTCGAGGATCACGTTTGGGATTGAGTGTACGTTTAGACAAACAGATGTTGCTAAACCGGCTGGTCTAGCTCCCACAATCACCACTACACTCACAATATCTATATATATCATGTGTTTAGGTTTGGTAGATTTTCTCTTTGGGTTGTTCGGAGATGTTCATAATTCTGTTTTTATATAGAGATACAAGTACATGATGATATGTGTGAGAAAAAACGAGGAAATACGGAATCTTAAAATTTTTGACACTTGTAAGAAAATGCAAAGTGGTTTTTGTTAGTGCTGACTGTTTTGGAACTATGTACCTAATTTCTGTAAATAAAAGAGAGTTCAGGTTAAAAACAACCTAGCATAAACATTATGAATTTAAGAGCATAAGGTAACAAATATAAACATATGTTCCTAAATGTGCATGGCTTACAACTTAAATTGTGAGTTGACAGAGATGATGTATGATAATATATTTCTGTTTTGACTATGCTATTTTTTTAACATTTTTAAATATGATATTAACGACTATACTTGCTTAGATATTAATACTTGTTTTGTATATATTTGATAAGACTAGCCAATACAGAATCTGAAAACATTTATTATTTTGAGATTCTTTATTTAACTTTGAAATACAAATCATGTATGTAAGTGGATGACTACTAAATTTCTAAAAAAATAAATTTTTAAACAAAATTGACCAATTTTTCTTAAAAATTTTACTGACACCCATTATTTTATATTTACAGTGAACTACTTAAAAATAAAAGCATATGTTTAAAATAGTTACAAATTAACTTAACTATCTAAATTCGCAGCAAAAGACAATATTAGTGTCATATTTATTGTAAAACTACTACAGTCATCATTAAAATCCGATTACATACATGGTTTTTACTTGAAACCATCGAAAAAGTTAGTTGCTTTAATGTTAAATAAAAGAAACAAACAAATGTGAGAGTTAGGTCGCACAAGAAGAGAAATGAAAATGGATGCATTGCTAGACATTGGATGACTTTTTACTAATATTTCCTTTTGTTTTGTCCATATTTTAGCAAATATTTTCTTTTTAAATTTTTATATTAGTTTATCACTTATAACTTGACATGTAAACTGTATATATTTCAGTTAACATATATAAATGATGAAGATGTTCGCAATCACCTTCGGTAAAACTAGTGCATATAAAATGGTTTTATATATTTCTATTGGTATTCTAATTAGATTTTCATAAAAAGTCTGTAGTAAAATATTTATATGTTTATCTTGAGCACGTAAAATGCTAGACACGTACGTCACTTTGTAAGTGTGAAGCTAGTTGATGAAAAGTTATTTGGGCATGAAGATTGGAACATTGGGACCGTGCATCATGAAAGGAAGCTCACAAGTGATGCATAGATGTCTTCTTTCTCTAGGATCACGTTTGGGATTGAGTGTTGGTTTATACAAACATATGTTGCTAAACCAGCTGGTCTAGCTCCACAATCACCACTACAGTCGCAATATATATATATATCTCATGTGCTTAGGTTTGGTAGATTTTCTCTTTGGAATGTTCGGAGATGTTCATTAATTCTGTTTTTATATAGAGATACAAGTACATGGTGATATGTGTGAGCAAAAATGAAGAAATACGGAATCTTAAAACTTTTGACACTTGTAAGAAAATGCAAAGTGGTTTTTGTTAGTGCTGACTGTTTTAGAACTATGTACCTAATTTCTGTAAATAAAAGAGAGTTCAGTTGAAAAACAGCCTAGCATAAAGGTTACGAATTTAAGAGCATAAGGTAATAAATGTAACTATATGTTTCTTAATATGCATGGCTTACAACTTAAATGGAGAGTTGGCAGAGAGGATGTATGATAATATATTTCTGTTTTGACTATGCTATTTTGTTTTAACATTTTTGACTATGATATTAACTACTATACTTGCTTAGATATTAATACTTGTTTTAAATATATTTGATAAGACTAGCCAATACAGAATCTGAAAACTTTTATTATTTTGAGATTCTTTATTTAATTTTGAAATACAAATCAAGTATGTAAGTGGATGACTACTAAATTTCTAAAAAAATAAACTTTTAAACAAAATTGACCAAATTTTCTTAAAATTTTACTGACATCCATTAAAGTCATATTTATTGTAAAACTACTACAGTCATCTTTAAAATGCGATTACATACATGGTTTTACTTGAAATCATCGAAAAACTTAGTTGCTTTAATTTTAAATAAAAGAAACAAACAACTGTGCGAGTTAGGTCACATGAGAAGAGAAATGAAAATGGATGCATTGCTAGACATTGGATGACTTTTTACTAATATTTTCTTTTGTTTTGTCCATATTTTAGCAAATATTTTCTTTTTAAATTTTTATATTAGTTTATCACTTATAACTTGACATGTAAACTGTATATATTTCAGTTAACATATATAAATGATGAAGATGTTCGCAATCACCTATATAATTTTATGATAATTTTCTTACTAATATAATTTTATCTCTTCGGTAAAACTAGTGCATATAAAACTGTTTTATATATTTCTATTGGTATTCTAATTAGATTTTCTTAAAAATTTTGTAGTAAAATATTAATATTTTTATCTTGAGCCCGTAAAATACTAGACACGTACGTCACTTTGTAGGTGTAACGCTAGTTGATGAAAAGTTCTTTGGGCATGAAGATTGGAACTTTGGTACCGTGCATCATGAAAGGAAGCTCGCAAGTGATGCATAGATGTCTTCTTTCTCGAGGATCACGTTTGGGATTGAGTGTAGGTTTAGACAAACAGATGTTGCTAAACCAGCTGGTCTAGCTCCCACAATCACCACTACAGTCTCAATATCTATATATCTCGTGTGTTTAGGTATGATAGATTTTCTCTTTGGGTTGTTCGGAGATGTTCATCAATTATGTTATTATATAGAGATACGAGGACATAGTGATATGTGTGAGCAAAAACGAGGAAATATGAAATCTTAAAATTTTTGACACTTGTAAGAAAATGCAAAGTGTTTTTTACTAGTGCTGACTTTTTGGAACTATGTACCTAATTTTTGTAAATAAAGGTGAGTTCAGGTGTAAAACAGCCTAGCATAAAGGTTACGAATTTAAGAGCATAAAGTAATAAATATAACTATATGTTCCTTAATCTGCGTGGCTTACAACTTAAATGGAGAGTCGGCAGAGAGGATGTATGATAATAAATTTCTGTTTTGACTATGCTATTTTATTTTAACATTTTTGACTATGATATTAACTACTATACTTGCTTAGATATTAATACTTGTTTTAAATATATTTGATAAGACTAGCCAATACAGAACCTGAAAACATTTATTATTTTGAGATTCTTTATTTTATTTTGAAATACAAATCAAGTATGTAAGTGGATGACTACTAAATTTCTAAAAAATAAAATTTTAAAGAAAATTGACCAAAGTTTTCTTAAAATTTTACTGACACCCATTATTTTATATTTACAGTGAACTACTTAAAAATAAAGGCATATGTTTAAAATAGTTACAAATTAACTTAACTATCTAAATTCGCAGAAAAAGACAATATTAGTGTCATATTTATTGTAAAACTACTACAATCATCTTTAAAATGCGATTACATACATGGTTTTTACTTGAAACCATCGAAAAAGTTAGTTGCTTTAATGTTAAATAAAAGAAACAAACAAGTGTGGGAGTTAGGTCGCACGAGAAAAGAAATGAAAATGGATGCATTGCTAGACATTTTATGACTTTTTACTAATATTTTCTTTTGTTTTGTCCATATTTTAGCAAATATTTTCTTTTTACATTTTTATATTAGTTTATCACTTATAACTTGACATGTAAATTGTATATATTTCAGTTAACATATATAAATGATGAAGATGTTTGCAATCACCAATATAATTTTATGATAATTTTCTAACTAATATAATTTTATCTCTTCGGTAAAACTAGTGCATATATAATGGTTTTATATAGTTTTATTGGTATTCAAATTAGATTTTCATAAAAAGTTTGTAGTAAAATATTTATATGTTTATCTTGAACACGTAAAATGCTAGACACGTACATTACTTTGTAGGTGTAAAGCTAGTTGATGAAAAGTTATTTGGGCATGAAGATTGGAACATTGGGACCGTGCATCATGAAAGGAAGCTCGCAAGTGATGCATAGATGTCTTCTTTCTCGAGGATCACGTTTGGGATTGAGTGTAGGTTTAGACAAACAGATGTTGCTAAACCAGTTGGTCTAGCTCCCACAATCACCACTACAGTCTCAATATCTATATATCTCATGTGTTTAGGTTTGGTAGATTTTCTCTTTGGGTTGTTCGGAGATGTTCATTAATCTGTTTTTATATAGAGATACAAGTACATGATGATATGTGTGAGCAAAAACGAGGAAATACGGAATCTTAAAACTGTTGACACTTGTAAAAAAATGCGAAGTGGTTTTTGTTAGTGCTGACTTTTTTGGAACTATGTACCTAATTTCTGTAAATAGAGGATAGTTCAGGTTAAAAACAGCCTAGCATAAACGTTACGGATTTAAGAGAATAAGGTAACAAATATAAACATATGTTCCTAAATGTGCGTGGCTTACAACTTAAATTGTGAGTTGGCAGAGATAATGTTTGATAATATATTTCTGTTTTGACTATGCTATTTTATTTTAACATTTTTGACTATGATATTAACGACTATACTTGCTTAGATATTAATACTTATTTTGTATATATTTGATAAGACTAGCCAATACAGAATCTGAAAACATTTATTATTTTGAGATTCTTTATTTAATTTTAAATACAAATCAAGTATGTAAGTGGATGACTTTTACAGTTCTAAAACATAATTTTTTAAACAAACTTGACCAAATTTTCTTAAAATTTTAGTGACACCCATCATTTTATATTTACAGTGAACTACTTAAAAATAAAGGAATATGTTTACAATTGTTACAAATTAACTTGACTATCTAAATTCGCTGTAAAAGACAATATTAGTGTCATATTTATTGTAAAACTACTACATGCATCATTAAAATGCGATTACATACATGGTTTTTATTTGAAACCATCGAAAAAGTTAGTTGCTTTAATGTTAAATAAAAGAAACAAACAACTGTGCGAGTTAGGTCGCACGAGAAGAGAAATAAAAATGGATGCATTGCAAGACATTGGATGACTTTTTACTAATATTTTCATTTGTTTTGTCTATATTTTAGCAAATCTTTTCTTTTTACATTTTTATATTAGTTTATCACTTATAACTTGACATGTAAACGGTGTATATTTCAGTTAACATATATAAATGATGAAGATGTTCGCAATCACCTATATAGTTTTATGATAATTTTCTTACTAATATAATTTTATCTCTTCGCTAAAACTAGTGCATATAAAATGGTTTTATATATTTTTATTGGTATATTAATTAGATTTTCCTAAAAAATTTGTAGTAAAATATTAATATGTTTATCTTGAGCCCGTAAAATACTAGACACGTACGTCACGTTGTAGGTGTAACACTAGTTCATGAAAAGTTCTTTGGACATGAAGATTGGAACTTTGGTACCGTGCATCATGAATGGAAGCTCACAAGTGTAAAATAGATATCTTCTTTCTCGAGGATCACGTTTGGGATTGAGTGTAGGTTTAGACAAACAGATGTTGCTAAACCACCTCGTCTAGCTCCCACAATCACCACTACAGTCTCAATGTCTATATATCTCGTGTGTTTAGGTATGATAGATTTTCTCTTTGGGTTGTTCGGAGATGTTCATCAATTATGTTGTTATATAGAGATACGAGGACATATAAAATGGTTTTATTTATTTTTATTGGAGTATTAATTAGATTTTCCCAAAACGTTTGTAGTAAAATATTAATATGTTTATCTTGAGCCCGTAAAATACTAGACATGTACGTCACTTTGTAGGTGTAACGCTAGTTGATGAAAAGTTCTTTGGGCATGAAGATTGGAACTTTGGTACCGTGCATCATGAAAGGAAGCTCGCAAGTGATGCATAGATGTCTTCTTTCTTGAGGATCACGTTTGGGATTGAGTGTTGGTTTAGACAAACAGATGTTGCTAAACCAGTTGGTCTAGCTCCCATAATCACCACTACAGTCTCAATATCTATATATCTCGTGTGTTTAGGTATGATAGATTTTCTCTTTGGGTTGTTCGGAGATGTTCATTAATTATGTTGTTATATAGAGATACGAGTACATGGTGATATGTGTAAGCAAAAACGACGAAATACGGAATCTTAAAATTTTTGACACTTATAAGAAAATGCAAAGTTGTTTTTGTTAGTGCTGACTGTTTTGGAACTATGTACCTAATTTCTGTAAATAAAGGAGTGTTCAGTTGAAAAACAGCCTAGCATAAATGTTACGAATTTAGGAGAATAAAGTAACAAATATAACCATATGTTCCTTAAGCTGCGTGGCTTACAACTTAAATGGTGAGTTGGCAGAGAGAATGTATAATAACATATTTTTGTTTTGACTATACTATTTTATTATAACATTTTTGACTATGATATTAACTACTATACTTGCTTAGATATTAATACTTGTTTTGTATATATTTGATAAGACTAACCAATACAGAATTTGAAAACATTTATTATTTTGAGATTCTTTATTTAATTTTGAAATACAAATCAAGTATGTAAGTGGATGACTACTAAAGTTCTAAAAATAATGTTTTAAACAAAATTGACCAAATTTTCTTAAACTTTTACTCACACCCATTATTTTATATTTACAGTGAACTACTTAAAAATAAAAGCATATGTTTAAAATAGTTACAAATTAACTTGACTATCAATATTAGTGTCATATTTATTGTAAAACTACTACAGTCATCTTTAAAATGCGATTACATACAGAGATTTTACTTGAAACCATCAAAAAAGTAAGTTGCTTAAATGTTAAATAAAAGAAACAAACAAGTGTGAGAGTTAGGTCGCACGAGAAGAGAAATAAAAATGGATGTATGGCTAGATATATGATGACTTTTTACTAAAATATTTATTTGTTTTGTCCATATTTTAGCAAATATTTTCTTTTTACATTTTTATATTAGTTTATCACTTTTAACTTGACATGTAAACTGTATATATTTCAGTTAACATATATAAATGATGAAGATGTTCACAATTACCTATATAATTTTATAATAATTTTTTTACTAATATAATTTTATCTCTTCGGTAAAACTAGTGCATATAAAATGGTTTTATATATTTTTATTGGTATTCTAATTAGATTTTCATAAAAAGTTTGTAGTAAAATATTTATATGTTTATCTTGAGCACGTAAAATGCTAGACACGTACGTCACTTTGTAGGTGTAAAGCTAGTTGATGAAAAATTCTTTGGGCATGAAGATTGGAACATTGGGACTGTGCATCATGAAAGGAAGCTTACAAAAAATGCATAGATGTCTTCTTTCTCGAGAATCACGTTTGGGATTGAGTGTTGGTTTACACAAACAGATGTTGCTAAACCAGCTGGTCTAGCTTCCACAATCACCACTACAGTCTCAATATCTATATATCTCGTGTGTTTAGGTTTGGTAGATTTTCTCTTTGGGTTGTTCGGAGATGTTCATTAATTATGTTGTTATATAGAGATACAAGTACATGGTGATATGTGTGAGCAAAAATGTGGAAATACGAAATCTTAAAATATTTGACACTAGTAAGAAAATGCAAAGTGGTTTTTATTAGTGCTGACTGTTTTGGAACTATGTACCTAATTTCTCTAAATAAAGGAGAGTTCAGTTGAAAAACAGCCTAGCATAAACGTTACGAATTTAAGAGCATAAGGTAACATATATAACCATATATTCCTTAATCTATGTGGCTTAAAACTTAAATGGTGAGTTGGCAGAGAAGATGTATGATAATATATTTCTGTTTTGACTATGCTATTTAATTTAACATTTTTGACTATGATATTAACTACTATACTTGCTTACATATTAATACTTGTTTTGTATATATTTGATAAGACTAGCCAATACAGAATCTGAAAACATTTATTATTTTGAGATTCTTTATTTAATTTTTAAATATCAAGTATGTAAGTGGATGACTACTAAAGTTCTAAATTATAATTTTTGAAACAAAATTGACCAAATTTTCTTAAAATTTTACTGACACCCATTATTTTATATTTACAGTGAACTACTTAAAAGTAAAGGCATATGTTTACAATAGTTACAAATTAACTTGACTATCTAAATTCGTAGTAAAAGACAATATTAGTGTCATATTTATTTTAAAACTACTACATGCCTTTTTAAAATGCGATTACAAACATGGTTTTTACTTGAAACCATCGAAAAAGTTAGTTGCTTTAATGTTAAATAAAAGAAACAAACAAGTGTGAGAGTTAGGTCGCACGAGAAGAGAAATGAAAATGGATGCATTGCTAGAAATTTGATGACTTTTTACTAATACTTTCTTTTGTTTTGTCTATATTTTAGCAAATATTTTCTTTTTACATCTTTATATTAGTTTATCACTTATAACTTGACATGTAAACTGTATATATTTCAGTTAACTTATATAAATGATGAAGATGTTCGCAATCACCTATATAATTTTATGATAATTTTCTTACTAATATAATTTTATCTCGTCGGTAAAACTAATGCATATAAAATGGTTTTATATGTTTTTATTGGTATTCTAAATAGATTTTCATAAAAAGTTTGTAGTAATATATTTATATGTTTATCTTGAGCACGTAAAAATCTAGACACGTACGCCACTTTGTAGGTGTAGTTGATGAAAAGTTCTTTGGGCATGAAGATTGGAACATTGGGACCGTGCATCATGAAAGGAAGCTCACAAATTTTTTTAGCTAAGTGAAATTTGAGATGATCATAAGCTCATTTCTTCCCAAATGATGCATTGATGTTTTCTTTCCCGAGGATCACGTTTGGGATTGAGTGTTGGTTTAGACAAACAGATGTTGCTAAACCAGCTGGTCCAGCTCCCACAATCACCAGTTCACCACTACAGTCTCCATATCTACATATCTTGTGTGTTTTGGTATGATAAATTTTTTCTTTGGATTGTTCGGAGATGTTCATTAATTCTGTTGTTATATAGATATATGAGGACATGGTGATATGTGTGAGCAAAAATGATGAAATACAGAATCTTTAAATTTTTGACACTTGTAAGAAAATGCAAAGTGCTTTTTATTAGTGTTGACTGTTTTGGAACTATGTACATAATTTCTGTAAATAAAAGAGAGTTTAGTTGAAAAACAGCATAACATAAACGTTATGAATTTAAGAGCATAAGGTAACAAATATAACCATATGTTCCTTAATCTGCGTGGCTTACAACGTAAATGGTTAGTTGGTAGAGAGGATGTATGATAATATATTTATGTTTTGACTATGCTATTTTATTTTAACATTTTTGACTATGATATTAACTACTATAATTGCTTAGATATTAATACTTGTTCTGTATATATTTGATAAGATTAGCTAATATAGAATCTGAAAACATTTATTATTTTGAGATTCTTTATTTAATTTTGAAATACAAATCAAGTATATAAGTGGATGACTTCTAAAGTTTTAAGAAATAATTTTTTAAACAAAATTGACCAAATTTTCTTAAACTTTTACTCACACCGATTATTTTATATTTACACTAAACTACTTAAAAATAAAGGCATATGTTTAAAATAGTTACAAATTAACTTGACTATCTAAATTTGCAGTAAAATACAATATTAATGTCATATTTATTGTTAAACTACTACAACCATCTTTAAAATGTGATTACATACAGGGTTTTTTTTATCTGAAACCATCGAAAAAGTTAGTTGCTTTAATGTTAAATAAAAGAAACAAACAAGTGTGAGTGTGAGGTCACACGGGAAGAGAAATGAAAATGGATGTATGGCTAGACATTTGATGACTTTTTACTAGTATTTTCTTTTTACATTTTTATATTAGTTTATCACTTATGACTTGACATGTAAACTGTATATATTTCAGTTAATATATATAAATGATGAAGCGCAATTACCTATATAATTTTGTTTCTTCGGTAAAACTAGTGCATATAAAATGGTTTTATATATTTTTATTGATATATTAATTATATTTTCATAAAAAGTTTGTAGTAAAATATTAATATGTTTATCTTGAGCCTGTAAAATACTAGATACGTACGTCACTTTATAGGTGTAAAGCTAGTTGATGAAAAGTTCTTTGGGCATGAAGATTGGAACATTGGGACCGTGCATCATGAAAGGAAGCTCGCAACTGATGCATAGATGTCTTCTTTCTTGAGGATCACGTTTGGGATTGAGTGTTGGTTTAGACAAACAGATGTTGCTAAACCAGCTGGTCTAGCTCCCACAATCACCACTACAGTCTCAATATCTATATATCTCGTGTGTTTAGGTATGATAGATTTTCTCTTTGGTTTGTTCGGAGATTCATTAATTCTGTTGTTATATAGAGATACGAGGACATGGTGATATGTGTGAGCAAAAACATTGTAATACGGAATCTTAAAACATTTATTATTTTGAGATTATCATACCTAAATGTTTTTTATAACATAAAATTATAGTTTCGATATGTATATATTTTATGTTTAAAAACAATTAGAAAATACGTAATTTTATTTTTTATATTTTTATTTTCATTTGACATACAAAATATCAAAAAATAGTTTAGACTATTTAAAATTTTCTCTAACAAAGTAAGAGTTATGATATATATAAAAAAATCAAGACATAAAATTTATAAATATTTAAATATCTAATGTGAATAATTAATTAAACTTCAAATACAAAATAAACCAAAAGTAAAAAAATCATTGCAATAATTGTCAATAACATAAATAAACTAACACTGAATCACATCAACTAATTTTGGTTCTCTCTACCATCGTTCATTTCATTTTCTTCAGGTGGCATAATGAAATCTTTGTCAAAATCTAAAAGTCTCAAATATAAAACTAAAAAGAGAAAACTTAACTTTTTTTTTTGTTAGCACATAACTTTTTAATTGGAAACTTAAAATATAAAACATAATTCAAAAACATAATTAAAAACTAAAAAGAAAAGAAGTAAAATTTATTTATTAATTCAACCGATAGTTCAACCAGTATCACATTCCAGGTTTTACTGGGTTTTTACGAAGTTTTGCTGGTTTCTAAGTATTGGATTTTTCCCAAAACTCAAATGGGATTTTTCTTGGTTCAACCACGGGTCGAAGTCGGAATTCAAAACACTGGTCGTAGGGTTTTAACATCACTCTGTAACCTTAAAAGCCCACCATCTCTCTCTCTCTCTCTCTCTTCTTTTCTCAGGTACGATTAAAAGAAACTAGCTTCGCCCCCGTTTACCATTTCACTTCTTCCCCAAATCCACAAACCCATTTGAAGTAATACGAAAAAGGAGTCGACTTTTATTGAGCAGGATCAAAATTAACTCTGCAAAAGTTTCTCAATTTCAGTTAGTGATTCGAAGCTCATGACTATGGCCAGAGGCGTCGCTAGAGTTTTGCGTAGAGCGTATACTTCCAGAGCTAGAGTTCTCTCTTCCACCCGAAATCTCCACACTTGCAGAGAAACCCATTGTAGATCTCTTGCTAATCCCGAATCTCATGTTCTGCCCGCGACCCGGTTCTTCTCGGATAGTCCGGTTCGGTTTCGCCTCCCATGGAACGATTACACACTTGGGTTTGGTAAAGTTAGATGCTTTTCTTCAACGGTGGACAATAACGACGAGAACAAACTCGAATCCAATATAGAAGACTGTGAAGAAGAAGAAAGTCTCCTCGATTCTGACTCCGAGAGTGACGGTTACGACGAGGAAGGTGTGGTTAACGAGCTTGGCGATGTGTTTGATAATAACAACAGTGCAGAGAGTAGCGAAGCTGCTCGTGCTCTAAACGCTGCGTTTCACGACCCCGCGGCTCTATACAAAGAGCTTAGAGGTAGTGAAGTGCGTTCTAACCTTCAGCGTAGCGAGTGGGATACGTTACATGAGATCTTCGGTTACCTTGCTCAGTCTGGTTGGGCAGCTAATCAAGCTCTTGCCATCTACATCGGTAAATCTTTTTTCCCAACAGCTGTTGCCAAGTTCCGTGACTTCTTCTTCGAGACGTGTAACCTCGAGGTTGTCCAAGGACTTGTCCGCGTTGGGGCAACAGATGACGCCGTTAAGTTTCTCTTCCCTGTGTTTGTTGAGTTCTGTATCGAAGAGTTTCCTGACGAGATCAAACGTTTCAAGAGCGTTGTTGATTCTGCAGACCTCACAAAGCCAGCTACTTGGTTTCCTTTCGCTCGAGCTATGAAGCGTAAGATTGTTTACCATTGTGGACCGACTAATAGCGGCAAGACTTATAATGCTCTGCAGCGGTTTATGGAAGCTGGGAACGGTTTGTATTGCAGCCCGCTTAGGTTGTTAGCCATGGAGGTTTTCGATAAGGTGAATGCTTTAGGTGTTTACTGTAGTCTCTTGACAGGACAGGAGAAGAAACACGTCCCCTTCGCGAGACATGTTTCTTGTACGGTTGAGATGGTGTCTACAGATGAGTTATACGAAGTGGCTGTGATCGATGAGATTCAGATGATGGCTGATCCTAGCAGAGGTCACGCTTGGACTAAAGCTCTCCTCGGTTTAAAAGCAGACGAGATTCATTTGTGCGGAGACCCGAGTGTTTTGGAGATTGTGCGTAAGATGTGTAGCGAAACAGGAGATGAGTTGGTCGAAGAGCATTACGAGAGGTTTAAACCTTTGGTAGTTGAAGGTAAGACTTTACTAGGAGATCTCAAGAACGTTAAGTCAGGAGATTGTGTTGTCGCCTTCTCGAGAAGAGAGATATTCGAAGTTAAAATGGCGATAGAGAAACACACAAAGCATCGCTGCTGTGTTATCTACGGTGCGTTGCCTCCGGAGACGAGGAGACAGCAAGCGAATCTGTTCAACGACCAAGAGAACGAGTACGATGTTTTGGTCGCTAGTGATGCCGTTGGGATGGGGCTGAATCTCAACATAAGACGGGTTGTGTTCTACAGTCTGAGCAAGTATAACGGCGATAAGGTTGTGCCTGTACCCGCTTCGCAGGTGAAGCAGATCGCCGGGAGAGCTGGAAGGAGAGGAAGCGTTTATCCAGATGGACTCACGACGACGTTACACTTGGAAGATCTAACTTTTCTGATAGAGTGTCTGCAGCAACCGTTCGATGAAGTTAGAAAAGTGGGGTTGTTCCCTTTCTTTGAACAGATTGAGGTCTTTGCTGCCAAAGTTCCCGACATGGCGTTTTCGAAGCTCTTGGAGCATTTTGGAAAACACTGCAGGCTGGACGGTTCTTACTTCCTGTGCCGTCACGATCACGTCAAGAAAGTAGCAAACATGCTGGAGAAAGTACAAGGGTTGTCTCTAGAAGACCGGTTTAACTTCTGTTTTGCGCCGGTTAATATCAGGAACCCGAAAGCGATGTACCATTTGTACCGGATGGCGTCTACTTACAGCCAAGATATGCCGGTTAATGTGGCCATGGGGATGCCGAAGAGTTCCGCTAGGAACGATACAGAGCTGTTGGATTTGGAGAGCAGGCATCAGGTTTTGTCTATGTATCTTTGGTTGTCTAATCAGTTTGAAGAGAAGAACTTTCCGTTTGTGGAGAAGGTTGAAGCAATGGCGACGAATATTGCAGAGTTGTTGGGTGAATCTTTGACTAAAGCTAATTGGAAGATGGAGTCGAAAGAAGAGGTGATGAAGGGTCAGAAGAAGGAAGATGGAGGAGGATATGAGAGACCAGTTTCACTGATTAAGTTAGTTCGTAATAAGTAAAGCAAATTCAAGATTATGGGGTTTTGAGAGAATCTTTTGTATCTTTGTGGATTTTGCTGAAAGTTTTGTCTTCAACTAGTTATAAAAAGATGGGTATCAAATCTTTATACATATACTAGAGTCTTTGTCCGCGCTACGCGCAGAAAATGCTTTTAAATATTTTAATTTTAGATAATAATCTACAATAATTTGTAGTTAGCTTATATTATTTAATATATCATTTATTTAATTTAAATCTTTATATATTTTAGGATTAATACTCTTTGTTCCTACGTGATTTTCTTTTCCACTTGCTAATGTTCAATAATTTTATTAAAAAAAATATTCTTTCATCCTATATAATTACTCTCACAAATGTGTATTTCCAATAGAATTTAATTTATTAAACCTTCAGTTTCATTGCATTGCATGTTTTCTATTGTCTTTGTAGTTAGGTGTAACCTCCTTCTTACTTCATTTTTATTCTCGATTTAGAAGTTTATCTTTGTATAATGTAAATTTTGTCATTTATGTTTCCAATCTTTTTTGGACCATCTTTTTTTATATATTTAATTATATTCAGCTTTTAGGTATTTTCTACCCAAGAGAAAGATGAGTTTTTGGGAGAGTTTAATTTTTTTAAAAAAAATTATTTTCCCTTTTAAAGGATATAGTCAAAGATCGTAAATGTTGGTTTAGCGAAATATATTACCTTCCTTTTCAGCTGAAGATTTTTGTAAATATGTGATTTTATATAAAGATTCCTTACAAAATTAGTAACCACGTATCCTTAGAAAATTTTGTGAGTCGTGATTTTTTAAAAAATCTAGAAGAATTATTGTGTTGGGTTTTAACTTTTAAAACAGCTTCATGGGCTGAGGAGAGAATTATTGGTGGTCAAATATTTATTTTTTTCCAATCACAACCTGTATGCTTATTATGGTGCATAAGAGTTAAATATGGTTTGTGTGTGTGTTCCTGACTCTCTATTAGTGTTGTTGTGAAACTACAGTGTTCAACAATCTTATAGGCTTGTTTTTTGGTGGTCATAGACCTCATGGAACTCCATATATCTGCTGGAAATTGCTTCTATCTCTGCTATTGAGATTGTCAAATCTAGAAATTTTAATTCTGAAAAAATGTTGCAAACAATACAAAAAAAAGTTAATGTAAGTAATGGTTTAATGTTGTAGTTTTTAATATGTAATAACCCAAAAAATTCAGAACATGAAAAAATTATGGAAATGAAAGTTTAAAAAAACTTTGATTGATAGAAAATAAAATATTTTTTTAAGAGATGAGGAATATAGAGAGAATTATTGTAGTAGACTTCAGCTCAAAGTTTAGATGACCACTTCATGAGTGATTACTAACTTTGTATGAGATTAATAGTGTTGTCACACTAAAATCGAGTAGCAGGAGTTGTGGCGAGTATCAGATTTCCTGTAGTCATGTAAGAATAAAAGAGAAGCCATTGTGAACCACAAAGTAAACCAATAATCCATATAAATATATAAAAAAACATGTTGAAGTGGAAGTTTATTCATTCTAATAACTAAACAATATCTATATATCCCTAAAATAATTGATAATTATTACCTTTAAATACTCTGGGATTGATGCTTGTAATGATTACAACTTTGTTTTTCATGATTGTCATGCTATGTAAGTCTCTAAACTGGGCAAGCAGACCATTTTTGACCTGTAGGAATTGTGTGAATATATATAAGTTGGCCTTACGCAAAATTTTAAATAAACGGTTGGGTTTAATGTACATTTTTTTTCAAAAAAAAAAAGTTTGGTATCTGTTTAGTAGTAGACCAATTCTGACCTCCGTTGTTGCCCTCGGAGATCGTTACCTTGAAACATTCTTATTTGTCCAACTACATCTGGGATAATGTTTGTCTTTCATGTCAAATTTTACTTTTTAAGAAATAATCAAAATAAGTGGTTGTTTACCTGGTAAGTTGTTGGTACCAGTGGCTATGTCGATCAACTGTTTGTATCGGAGGGGATGGAATGTGGTAAGAGGCATCATCGGGATCATTTTCCTCTATTTGTATAACCGTTGTGAACCTTGTTGCTGAAAAAATAAGAGAAAACACATTACTTATATGGAGAATAATTTTAGATTATCGGATCACCCAATTTGATATTAGATGAGAATAGCACATTTCTTTCAAATATTTCATAGAATACAGTTTTATGAACAATAACTTCATAAAACTCCTAAAGTTTTTGCTTAATACAAAACCTAACTAAATAAGTCTCTATTTTCTGTTAGACAACAGATGGTTGACCGTTTTGTCATTTAGTTACATTATCTTTATATTGGCTAAGACGCAACTTAGTCTTCCAAGTTAAAAAGAAAAGCCTGAATACAGATTGCAATACGCTTTGACATTCATGGGTAGCACTATCTCTAGGTGACCATTTTAACTTTCTTATGATTGAAAGATTATCAATGTGTATTAGTCAGAGACTGATAAATGATCCAGAATTCTCACCTTTTGTACATAATATATAATTCTCGATGAAGACCTTAGCCATCCTTTAACAAAAGCTAATGCAAATCCACCGACGAATGTAGATACCAGCTGAATAAACTTCCCAACCTGCAAGATTCAAGAAAATATAATCTCTTTGTTAAAAAAAAAATTTAAGCTTCAAAGTTTTATTATTTTAAGCTTCAAAGTTTTATTTATTGTGGTATTACCTTCTCACCCATGGCGCGTCTTGTAGAAGAACAGTATCTCCAGACATTCTACCAACAACCTCTCCTGTGTTTGTTTCCACATTGAAAAATCCAATGTCTTGTCTGAGAATTGTTTTCAGATACATACTCCTTATCCTCGCTGCTTGTCTCTCTACCGTGACATCCAAGAAGCCACCTCTGCAGCAACAACAACAAAATAAAAACTTGTGTAAAAAGCAACGAAGAAACAAAAAAAAAATGATAAAAACTTGATGAGCTCATCCATGGACGGGAGTATAACGGAGCTAAGCGATTCTCGAAGCATCAAACGGTGGGAGAGGTTGTAGATGTCCTCAGAGGTGCAAGCGAAATGGAAAACTCAAGAACCTTAGCAAACTCTGGATGAGATATTCTCACCTTTTGTACATAATATATAATTCTCGATGAAGACCTTAGCCATCCTTTAACAAAAGCTAATGCAAATCCACCGACGAATGTAGATACCAGCTGAATAAACTTCCCAACCTGCAAGATTCAAGAAAATATAATCTCTTTGTTAAAAAAAAAATTTAAGCTTCAAAGTTTTATTATTTTAAGCTTCAAAGTTTTATTTATTGTGGTATTACCTTCTCACCCATGGCGTCTTGTAGAAGAACAGTATCTCCAGACATTCTACCAACAACCTCTCCTGTGTTTGTTTCCACATTGAAAAATCCAATGTCTTGTCTGAGAATTGTTTTCAGATACATACTCCTTATCCTCGCTGCTTGTCTCTCTACCGTGCTTGTCTCTCTACCGTGACATCCAAGAAGCCACCTCTGCAGCAACAACAACAAAATAAAAACTTGTGTAAAAAGCAACGAAGAAACAAAAAAAAAAAAGATAAAAACTTGATGAGCTCATCCATGGACGGGAGTATAACGGAGCTAAGCGATTCTCGAAGCATCAAACGGTGGGAGAGGTTGTTGATGTCCTCAGAGGTGCAAGCGAAATGGAAAACTCAAGAACCTTAGCAAACTCTGGATGAGATATTCTCACCTTTTGTACATAATATATAATTCTCGATGAAGACCTTAGCCATCCTTTAACAAAAGCTAATGCAAATCCACCGACGAATGTAGATACCAGCTGAATAAACTTCCCAACCTGCAAGATTCAAGAAAATATAATCTCTTTGTTAAAAAAAAAAATTTAAGCTTCAAAGTTTTATTATTTTAAGCTTCAAAGTTTTATTTATTGTGGTATTACCTTCTCACCCATGGCGCGTCTTGTAGAAGAACAGTATCTCCAGACATTCTACCAACAACCTCTCCTGTGTTTGTTTCCACATTGAAAAATCCAATGTCTTGTCTGAGAATTGTTTTCAGATACATACTCCTTATCCTCGCTGCTTGTCTCTCTACCGTGACATCCAAGAAGCCACCTCTGCAGCAACAACAACAAAATAAAAACTTGTGTAAAAAGCAATGAAGAAACAAAAAAAAATGATAAAAACTTGATGAGCTCATCCATGGACGGGAGTATAACGGAGCTAAGCGATTCTCGAAGCATCAAACGGTGGGAGAGGTTGTTGATGTCCTCAGAGGTGCAAGCGAAATGGAAAACTCAAGAACCTTAGCAAACTCTGGATGAGATTCACACTTTTGTTTCAAGAAGTACTCCACTGCCTTGACATCGTGGTTGGTTACTTTCTCGATCTTCTTGACTTCCAACGCGGCATCCACGTTGAACCCATCGATGATCGCTTGCAAGTAAGCCTCAGCTTCTTTACTAAAGCTTGGAACTTCGGTGAGTTCGGGAATTTTTGAAAGCTTAAGAAGCCATTGAATCTAACAAACACAAGAACATGGGTGCATTAGGACCTATCAAAGATCTCTCAAATATATGTTTTTCACTTTCTGATTCAAGAAGCAAAAGCCATAAAAAGGTAAAAAAGGAGATTTGTACGTGAATGGACCAAAACCAAGAAAGCTGGAGTTTTTTAGATTCTAACAAACAGAGCAATGGAATGAAATATCATAATTTCCACCACTAAAAACAGCGCAGAACATGATAAGATCTCATCAAAATCCTTACACTCTGGTGAAACCAAGATTCACAGATGAGCAAGAAAGCTGGAGTTTTTTAGATTCTAACAAACAGAGCAATGGAATGAAATATCATAATTTCCACCACTAAAAACAGAGCAGAACATGATAAGATCTCATCAAAATCCTTACACTCTGGTGAAACCAAGATTCACAGATGAGTAATGAATGACCAAAACAGAGAAAGCTCAAGCCTTTCATATTATAAAAACAGAGCAAAATCAAATGAAAATCATAACTTCACCGCATAGAAACATAGCAGAACATGATATAATTTCATCAAAAGCCATACACTACGGTGAAACCAATCAACACAAAACTGACCAATCTGAGACTGAACAAATATTACTGTAACAATACCTGTTGGGAGCAGGTGAGAATTGGAGAGAAGCGTCTGGTTGAGGGAGGCGTTGAAAATTTATTGGTTAATAAAATTAGTTAGGTTAAGTGGTTCTTTCTTACTAAGCAAAAGAAAATTTCATACCCGTAATTGTGGTTTCATCGCCATGGATTGAGCTTTGAGTGGTTCTAGGGTTTTGGTTTGTACGAAAGAGAGAAGATCAGTACATACAGAAAGAGGAAAAGAGGAAGATGAAACGGAATCATTATTGAATCGAAAGTATTGATTGTGTAGAAGTGGTTCTCGGCTTCTTTGCTCTTGATTGGAGAAGACGAAATGGTAGAGGTGAGGAGAAGGCTTTCGACGTTTTTTTTTTTTTGATCTGTGAGGTCTGTCTGACGTGTCCAATTACATGTTCCTGATTGGTTGATTTAATTGTTCTACGTGGACACTCTCCCTGATGCTCATATAACCCTTTTAGTATAGGTTAGATATGACACGAGAGGCAAGCATTAAAACCCAATGGGCTTAACTAAACAAGATAAAGCCCAAACAAAAATAACTGATTTAGCCGTAAAGCCTCGTAAGGGCTTTTTACACAGTTTATTATAAAAAGAAGGTTCTTGCTTCTTCCTCTTCTTCGAGATCACTCTCCTCTCTGTTTTGTGCAAGCACAGCAGCCATGGTGCAAGTCAGGTTCTACCGCAACTGTAAGCTCTCTCTCTCTCTTCTCTCCATCTTTGTTTCTCTGACTTGATCGAACTTTCACCTTTTAATATAGTTTCTTTCCCCATACCTGAATTTGGATTCTGTTTTTAGAAGAAAAATTATTTTTGTTCCGTGGTTTAGATCATCTGGGTATCATATATTTTTGATTCTTTATGGATGATGCATGCAAAGGATAATTAAAGGTTGTTCCATTAATCAGCAGAGCACTCTGTTTTGGTATGGGGTTCTCTTTGCTTGCATGTTATGTTGTGAAGATTTTGTTTGATAATCTTGAGTTTGTGTGTTTTGCAGACGGCAAGACCTTCAAGAAGCCGCGACGTCCTTACGAGAAGGAGCGTCTTGACGCCGAGCTGAAGCTTGTCGGAGAATACGGTCTTCGTTGTAAGAGAGAGCTGTGGAGGGTTCAGTACACGCTTAGCCGTATCCGTAACGCTGCCAGAGAGCTTCTCACTCTCGACGAGAAGAACCCTCGTCGGATCTTTCAAGGTGAAGCTCTTCTGAGGAGGATGAACAAGAATGGGCTTCTTGATGAGTCCCAGAACAAGCTCGACTACGTTCTTGCTTTGACTGTTGAGAATTTCCTCGAGCGCCGTCTCCAGACTATTGTCTTCAAGTCCGGTATGGCCAAGTCCATTCACCACGCCCGTGTCCTTATCCGACAAAGGCACATCAGGTAATCAAAAGTATATATATCTTTGGAAACAACTTTAAACAGTTGTAATGCATATTGGTTTTGTCCTCAGCTTGACTTGTGTAAAGAATCTGTGCTTTAGGGTTGGGAGGCAACTTGTGAACATTCCATCGTTCATGGTTAAAGTAGAGTCACAGAAACACATTGACTTTTCTCTGACCAGTCCATTTGGTGGTGGTCGACCTGGAAGAGTGAAGAGAAGGAACGAGAGAGCTGGTGCTAAGAAAGCTGGTGGTGTTGGTGGTGATGAGGATGATGAAGAGTAAAAGTACCAAACCCCTTTGTTGGATAAATAATGTTTTTTTTTTGTTTAATAGTTTTCTTGAACTACAAGAAGTCAAGTGTGTTGGTTTGTAATGGATTTAGCCTTTATGTGTGTTTTGCAATAATGTGGTAGTGTACCTTTGTGTTGTTGAACAATGATGCCACTTTCGGATCTTGCTTCTTAGTTCTTACAAGACAGTAAGTAGTAGTTAATATTTGGGAAAATTGCATTAAAAACTCTCAAATTGGCGTATTCACTAACATTTTATTCACTAACATTTTAAAGTTCTAATATTTTTTACTATCACTTTAAACCATCAACGGGCATCTGTATCACAAAAACCATTCAAGTTGACTTACCATTCAATGAGGTGGCATCAGTTTTTCAATTCAAAAAAAAAAGCTGAAAACAAAATTAAATAAAAATAAATTAATAAAAATTAAATAAAAGTTAGGAAAATAAACTTTTTTAAAAAGTTTTTACATGTTCAAATGATTATCTTAAACTTTCTAAAACTAAAACAACATTCAAATATACTTATAGCAACCACCCTACGGTGGTATCATTTGAAAAAGCCGTGCAATGTTGTTGGATGTTCTTGTTTCTTCTGATTCATTAGCAAGTGCCGGTCCTGACTTAAAACTGAGAAAACACCAGCTTAAACGCCAAATTAGATTATATATTTATGGGCATCACAAGAACCAAAACTTGCATGTATCCTAGTTTGTCGCCAAGGGTGCCTGGTTCGAATTATACATAGGGCGCCAAATTTTGTTTTTGCTTTGGGCAATATTTTAGGAGTTGATTTCTCTTTAAGACACATTTGTATATTTTTAACACTATAGGACACAATGTGCTGGAGGCACACTTTCTCCACACTTTCTCGAATCCCTAGATGTTTTTTTGACATGAATGCCCTTTGTTTATCGACATGAAATAAAAAAGTATAATTGTTTTATTTTGTTTAGTTATACTTCTATGAAATTAGTTTGGTATTTGGTTAGGCGTCTGAAAAGGTGACTTGCATGAATTAGCCATTGTCGATTTGATTCTATCAATGGAGGATCTGATTGACACTGTGTCAAGAAGATGGAACGTGACACGAGTTAGGCAACTTTTTGAAGAGAAAGATGCTAATACAATCCTCAATACTCATTTCAATGTACAAGCAGTGGATACCTTGGTCTGGGGTTTCTCGAGAAATGGATGTTATGACTCCAAGAGTGGTTATAAACTGCTTGAAACCATACAAGAGGTACAATCCCCTGATAGTCAGTCAGTGCCTCCTCTAGAGAAAAAGTTGTGGAGTGATCTCTGGAAAACTAATTAAGACCTCTCCGAAGCTTCGACACTTTCTATGGCGAGCTTTGTCTGGCGCTCTTGCAGTTAAAGAAAGACTTAGATCAAGGGGTATTAACTTGGACACAACCTGTCCTCTATGTGCAGTTCAGCAGGAGACCATCTGCCATGTGCTATTATTCACTTGTGATGTGGCAAAGGAAACATGAGATCGTGCTCAGATTCCACTTCTAGCGGGAGGTTTTTCTAATAAATCGGTTCTCCTGAATCTATATCATCTGCTCTCAATCAGTAAAAATCATAGGATTGGACGAGCTGAGAGATTACGATTTCCTTGGATCCTCTCGCACTTATGGAAAGCAAGGAACAGCTTTTGTTTTGAACAAAAAAGTATCTCATCTGTTAACATCTTCTCCAAGGCTGCAGAGGAAGCCGCTATTTGGTTTAATCTCATCCAAGAGGAGCAGAAGGAAAAGATTCAGTACATGGGGCTCCAAACATGCTGGTTTGGCGAAAACCGGCCATGGGTTCCGTAAAATGTAACATAGGAAGCTCATGGACAGCTAGTTCTCAGCATACGGGTGCGTCTTGGTTGATACGAGACTTTCAAGGTCAACCTATGAAACACAGTCGACGTTCATTCTCAGAGGTTACATCAAGATTGGAAGCTGACATTACTACAATATGTTGGGCAGCTAAAGATCTTCAGACTCTGCACTGGAACAGAGTTATCATGGAAATCTCATCAACTCAAGCTCTGGAGGCCTTGAACAATCCACACAGGTTCCCGGGTTTGTCCTACTTAATTGAGTGTACTCATCAAGCTCTATCTTGTTTCCAAAGCTGTTTGGTGGAAGTTGTGAATGTTTCAGCAAATAGAGTAGCAGATCAGATTGCTGTCAGAGTTACGAACGATGGACGATGGAGTTCTTATATAGCTCGTGGAGGTCCAAGTTGGCTCAATGACACTATTCTTGCTGAGGCAGTTAACTCTCCATCTTCATACTCAAGTTGAAGCTGCCATAGCTTGCCTTAATGGAGTATGAAGCCATGGTTTTATCTCTTTGCCCTTCGTAGGGTATTTGTCTCTCAAGCACCTAGTGGTGTTAGTTTTGTCTGTTATTTTTCTTCGTTTCTTTCTTTCTTTCAAACTTTCTGTTGGAGTTCAAACACTTAAAGTGATTTCAATGACAAAAAAGAAAAAGAAAGAGACTGTCAATTTACCGTTGTTTCTTTATACTTTTATTATTCATTCCATTTTTGATTTTTATTTGTTTCTTTTCAGATTTTAAGATACACAAAAGAAATATAATTATTACAATAAATTATAATTTCTTTTTCTCTATATTATAAGATCCATGTTCGCATATATATTTTATATATTTTTAGCAATTATATAAAAATGCATGGACATAAAAAATGTGGATGAGAAAAAATTGATCATGTACAAAAGAATACGTAAACAAAAAAAAGATGTGGACATGGATAGATAAAAAAGGTGAAAAAACTTTGAAAACTCGAACACAAAAATTGTTTGTGTTCGTGGTTTCAGAAGATTAGCAAAAAAATGCTTGTGGATGAATCCTTTTTTGTAAAACATTGGAGGTTATAATTCTGTCAAACAAAGCTTTTAATGATTTATCTTTCCTTAGTAAATATGATTAAATTTGTGGACATGAAGACAATTAACCAAAAAATATAACATGTTCAATAAACAGAGGAGGGCCGATTATATTACGGGGCTTTATAATAGTCAACAAACAAGAGCTTACATCATCTGTTAAATTTCTAAGTAAAATCTCTAATAGATACATTACAAAACATAATCACAAACTCATTGTGAAAGAACAAGAAAAAGAATTTGAGGTTTTTTGGAAGCAAACGGAATCACAAACAGAGAATCCCTTTGTGTTTTGGTTTTAATGCATGAAGAAAAAGAAAAAGAAGAATCTGGGAATTTTGTGTTAAGAGTTATCGTATGCGAATTCAGATTAGTTCTCACACCTTTCTTTGTAAGTCTTCGGAGATGTTCAAAGTGAAAGCTTCAGCTACTGATACCATAAAAACTGAAAGCCGAAGAACGCAAAACCTCCATAGCGGAAGGTGTAGTGTGAGGAGGGGATTTGGCCACCGGACAATCATTTACCAGATTTGGTTTCAGTAACCACGGAGGAGCTCAGGTAGTTTGATGGAGGTGAGTTCGGTGACTTTGGAGATCACTTTTGATTCGACGAACGAGATTTGGTTGACTCCATGGCTGAGAGATGGAACCAGAAGTAAGAAAAGACTCAAGAGAACAGAGCCGGACAGCGACACCTCCGTTACCAACAACGTCAATAGATCGGCGCAAGGAGAAGAAAAAGAGGAACAAAGGAAATCACCATGATTAGGGTTCATAAAATTGGAAAAATGATTTTGAAAATCAATTGAAAATTGAAATAGGAGAGGGTTGGCGGATTAGGGTTAGAAGATATTTGGGAATGTGGATCTGATTTTTTTAAAAAATGGATAGAGAAAGAATATTGGTTTGGTTTCCGTATGATAAAAAAAGAAGCTTTATCCATTTTTTTTTAAAAAGAAAAACATAAAAGTATTATAGTTGGCGAAGTGAGAAGAATTGTAGTTAAGAGATAGTCTAGTTAGTATTGATCAAAAAAAAAAAAAAAAAAAAAAGAGATAGTCTAGTTAGTTAAATGGCAAGTAGGACATTGCATAAAGAAGAAGTGTTTTTTCAGCTACGAGTGTTTTATAGTGTAATTTGAAAGATAAAAAGTGTGTTAGAGAGTAATAAATTCATATTTTAGACTGAGTCGGGCCTGTTCTTAACAAACCCGAAACTCTTTTGGTGAGCTCAACTTCGCGTGGCCGAGTTATAAGAGAAGAGACCGGGTTAAATAGCTCTCCTAATGTGGACCCTACTTTCGAGTCGTGACACTAGAACACAATGGTTACGTTGGAAATTCAGCTATATTGACATTTTTTTTTGAAACACGAAACACAATCAACTATATTGATTAAAAATTGGTTTATGTCCCTGAAAGTATTAAATCCCCTAAACTAAATTTGGGTATTCGGATCCTCGGATCGGACCCAGAGTGGTTCATATCTTAGATAGTTGGATCCAATAGGGTAATTAGAGTTTGTCGGTTCGAATTCGGTTCGGTTCCAGATCTGGCCCAAAAAAAACCCAAAACACACAAAAATACCTGAAAATATTTAAATACTCAAAAATATTTGAAATTTTATCCAAAATCTGACCCGAAAACATGAAAAATACCCGAAATTTTATTTGATTATCCGAATTATATTTTTGAAAATCTAAAATTTTACCTGAAACTCAAAACCATACCCGAAAACTCAAATCAGAATTTTTTAAAAATATATATATAATACCAAAATATATTGAAACACCTATATATATGCTAGAACTAGGTTGAAATCCGTGCAGATAATTATGGTTAATTTTATGTTTTTTTTTTTGTAACAGGTTAATTTTATGTTAATAATAAAATTTAGAAAGAAAGATTGGCAGGCTCTCCAAGGAAAAAAAGTCTCAAATGCTCTCCTTTTTCATTTATTTGAACTAATAAGGGAAAATACAAGAAACCCATAAAAAAATCTAACTAATCACAATGTAAATGTTAATCTGCATTATGTTACTAGTTCTTATTGTAAAGTCTATCACAAAATTGAAAATTTGATATAATATTTAACGTTTTATCAAAAAGAAAGAAGAGAAGGAACGGAAACATTGGAAAGGGAATGATGATAAATTATACGAACGACTATACAAGCGATTGTGTAATCGTGGAATGGGTTAGTAGTAGTACTTGATGGCAGTGTAGGCAAATTGAAACTTGGGTACTGTCCTCTTATACTGGAGCGAACCTAATCTGGTTTTACTTTTGAATCTGTTCTTGTTTTTTTTTTAGTAATGTATGTTGTGGACCTTGTGGTCTAAAAGGCAAACCGTCACACACTTTGGTTGGTTGCTCGGCCACTTGATTGATATTAACAAGCTTTTTCATTAATTATTTTTTTTTTATTTTTTTTAAATACGTGACAGATTCAAAGATGGAGACAAGTGAATTACGGTACGGCTTTTGTTTGTGTGTGTTTTCTACTATTAAAAATTTAATCGTTGGTCTTGTGCCGGTTTATCATAACTCCAATGGCTAACGCCAACGTTTCCTCTGTCCTGCAGCTTCTTTTTCTTCTGATTATCTTATCTGGCAATGCTGTTGATTCTACCTCTATCGTCAAGTATCTTCCTGGCTTTGAAGGTCCTCTTCCTTTTGAGCTCGAAACCGGGTTTGTTTGCTGAAAAACTCTACCATACTAAACCGGGTTTTGCTCTGAGTTTGGAGTTGAGTATCTATGACTTTCTCTTGAAAGGTATGTTGGTGTTGGTGTTGGTGAGGAAGAGCAAGTGCAATTGTTCTACTACTTCATCAAATCTGAGAGGAATCCAGAAAAAGACCCTCTTCTCCTCTGGTTAAGTGGGGGACCTGGTTGCTCTTCAATCTCCGGTCTTCTTTACGAGAATGGTAATTTGACTCACTGTTATGTTGTGTCTCTGCTTTGTTTCTGAATCAAGATTACAAAAAGAACAGGGCCTGTGACTGTGAAATTTGAGGTTTACAATGGAACTCTTCCTTCCTTGATCGCTACTACATATTCATGGACTAAGGTATCACAAAGTGTTGTACATTATTCAAATGTGACAGATAAAAACTCCCAATTGTTTATGCCTCATTTTATTTTTTTCAAGTTGTGCATCAGATATCAAGTATAATATATTTGGATCAGCCTGTTGGAACTGGCTTCTCCTACTCAAGAACTCATCTTGCTAGCAAACCAAGTGATTCAGGAGAAGTCAAGCTGATCCACGAGTTTCTTCAAAAGGTTTAAAAAAAAAAAAGAAGATTAATTGGTCATCTCTTGAAGCATCTCTTATTTGTGCGGATACATACATTTACGAGCCTTTTATTTTGTGTGGTTGTTGTTTGGTTGTGCAGTGGCTAAACAAGCATCAAGAGTTTTTGTCCAACCCTTTTTATGCAGGTGGAGATTCTTATTCCGGTATGGTTCTTCCCGCACTCGTTCAAGAAATCTCAAAAGGAAACTATTTATGCTGCAAGCCTCCAATAAACCTTCAGGGCTACGTGCTCGGAAACCCGGTAACCGATATTGAGTTTGATCATAACCATCGCATTCCGTTTACTCATGGAATGGCACTGATCTCTGATGAACTTTACGAGGTATGAAACTACTGTTGTTGTCTGAAAGTAGATAACAAAAGTAGCTGAAAACTCTTGTTTTGTAAGCAGTCGATGAAGGGAATCTGCAAAGGAGAGTATGAAACTGTAGATCCAAGTAACAAGGAATGCTTGAAACTCGTTGAAGAATATCATAAGTGCACTGATAGAATAAACTACTCACTTGTCACGACGCCATTGTGCGAAGATGACCCATCTCCCGATTGCTATGTACGTGATCCATCTTACGTACACTCTGTTAACTGTTTGATAATGTTTTTACGAGTTTGCATTTACAGGATTATAGGTACGTGTTAACTACCTACTGGGCCAATGATGAGAGTGTGCGCAGGGCTCTTCACATTAATAAGGTAATAGATGAGTATGACAAAAACTTAAGATTCACAATCTCTTTTGGTTTAGGACGAGAAACTATGATTGCAGGAGAGTAAAGGGAAATGGGCACGTTGTGACTGGGATATGGCTTACACTAATGACATCAAAAGCAGTGTACCATACCATATGAATAACAGCATCAATGGATATCCTTCTCTCATCTTCAGGTGAGCAGAGTTTTAGCCTCTTGCTATAAAATCAAAGGCTTTTTTTTCTTCTAAACTTATGTTTTGTTGGGTGAACAGTGGTGATCATGACATGTACGTGCCTTCCCTTGGAACTCAAGCTTGGATTAGATCGCTTAATTATTCTGTCATTGATGACTGGAGACCTTGGATGATAGGCGATCAAATCGCCGGGTATATTACCTTCTTTTTGTTCATTCTCTTGTTAATTTATTTCTATTGTTGTATGAACTCATTAGATTTGCTCTATTTTGGCAGATACACTAGGACTTATGCCAATAATATGACATTTGTGACTATCAAAGCAAGTCTTTCTTTGTTTCCACTCAAACATTTTGATAGCTGTTTTTGTCATTTTATCTTTATTAACTGAACCGTGTTGGGTTTGCTTGTAGGGAGGAGAGCACACTCCAGAGTATAAACCAGAGGAGAGTTATATCATGTTCCAAAGGTGGATCAGTGGCCAACCTCTTTAGCAACAAGTCCAAGTTCAGGACGGGTCCTGGCTATATAACTTGGCTATGGGCTATTCTGAAACATTGGTCAAGAACCCCCAATTTTTTAAGAATAATCTACATAAAGTATATAAATCCCAAATTATTATAGCAAAATCTTACCAATGTTTTTATTAAATTGTTTATAATTTCCAAATTCTCAGAACCGGTCCAACAACATTATTATTTTATCGAAGCATCTGTATATGACTATTTCGTCTTATCGATAAGAAACCTTTACTCTTCTTTTTTTTTTTTTGAACACAGAAACCTTTACTCTTCAAGTGAACTTTTAATGTGCTACATTATGTACTTTGATGTAGCACTTATATTTGAATCTTTTAGAAGAAGAACATGTCCGAGTGTTTTGGTCGGATGTCGAACCGAAATCTTTTTTATTTTTGTGGTAAGCCTAACCTTAGCAAGGGGAACTGTTTCAACCATCATTTTAAGGTTTTTTTCTTAGTTTATGATTCAGTTAGTGAAGAACCAAAGATGTGTATTGTGATTATTAACGAGAGTGCTAAGATGTGGAACTAAGTAGAATCATACAACTTTCCCTGCACCTAAACCTTGTATCTTTAGGCCCTTCTGGTCCAAAACCTTCAGACATGAACTCTGTTTGCAAGTACAAACTCAACAATGAAATCATATTTTTGATGGTGATGACAGAAGAGCACAAACATAAAGTAGATACTAACGGAAGCCGGATCTTGTACAGAAAACAGGAAGATCAAAATTACGCAAGTACCTATTCTGAGAATCCTCTCCTGCTATGTTTGCTGTAAGTTTCTCTTCCTCTATTCTGTCCTTAGCAAATCTTTTCCACTTGATGTATCACAATATGTATATATATATATAGTTGGACGACAAAGAATGAGACCAAGTGCAGACATAAGCGAGTATATCCACTTTGACTGTTAAAGCCTTACTCTGCCTTTTTTCAAGAACGAGGTTGATCACTCTTTTTCTTCAGAGGGCAACGACACTGGCTGCTTCATGGGATAAACAATGTAGGCTCCAGTTAAAATACGTGTTGCCTTTTCTCGGCAAAATATCTGTGATCCAACCCAAAAATAGAGGATCAGTAGCATAAGCATTTAATAGTGTATCAAACTGGATAGGTAGAGTATAGCAGATTAGCAACGAATTCCACATATACAAACTAGAAAAAAGGTATAAATCATATCCATAGAAATGCAAAAATGAAGAAAGACATAAGCCGATGATAGCATCTTACCCATCAGATATTATCAAGTCATTCCCACAAAGAAGAGGCCTTTTACTAAATGAACTCTGACTTGTTTACCGTACAAACTCTTCTTGAACATTCTCAGAAACTGCAATTTTTTCATTCCTCTGAATCTTTCATCCCTTTTCGATGTCTCTGATACTTTAAAAGAAATGACAAACATCCTCTCATTACCCTGAAAAAAAAAAATTTTTAAGGGAAATATTGATACCCTGAAATTTTTACAAAATTTACTTGTTCAAAAAACGATGCTAAAACGAAAAACTTACAGTTTGATCAATAAGAACGTCGCAACCCTCGCTAGTATCCATCAAGAATTGACGCTTTGCAGGCTGGTTAATGAATGGTCTAAGAACTATATTTCTGCCTAATTTTTGCAGCACAGGTTTCATACGTATGACTCTCTTTTCTGATATTCGTATCAGAGACGTATGCAACAAAATATTAAGACCACTTCCAACATCCAACTCACTGTCTTCCAGCAACCGCATCACATTCTCATATGTCTTATTATTGAGAAAACAAGCAATATGACGAAACAGAACCTTCTCGTTCCAATCTAACCTATCGTACAGTGCTTCCCCAGTTTCCTGGTTTAGACTACTAGGCATTGTTGCTCCCACCACATCTAAATATTCTTTTGGTGTAATATTTAGTGCAAAAGAAATATCGTCCGCCATTTTTTGAATTATCTCTGCTTCAGAGTCGCTGATTGGAAGAAACATGATGGAGTAAATACTTTAGAACTTAAAATCCAAAGTAATAGATAAAACAGATAACTTACCAGTCTGGGAAATAATATCCCTTAAGTTGGTTTAATACAGTCAAAGCTTCCACCCTTTGCTTGTGATTGTCTACTGTATACCCTTTCTTGGAGGCCTTTCCAAGGTCTAGGATCTGAGTTCTGATATGAGCAGGTTCCACACCGTAATAAACGGGTATCACTTCTTGACCAATCTCTTTGCCGCACTTTATGATCTCCACCAACCCATCCAAGCACCAGCTCGAAGACACGTAGTTATTTGAAAGCACAACTACAGCTATTCTTGATTCTCTTATCCCATGTTGCTCATCGCCTGGCACAAGCATATCATCAGTACATGCAGTGACCTTTCTGATACTGAACTCCTTGTACAAGTGACTGATTAAAGTTTTGCGAACATCCTTCCCATAGAAGCTTAGGAAGACGTCATTCTTCCAACTGCGAGAAGAAGACCCACTTGATACTGGAATGTTAATCTTGTGTGCACATTCTTGTGTATAGTGACTCTGTTCATCCAAAGAATAAGAGTCTGAAAAGAATATCACCTCCAGTTTCGAAATGTTTGGGGATATTCTTTTTAAATTTTTGCAACCTTTCATCGATACGTAACTGAGTCTAGAGATGTCTTCTATCCGCTCAGGAACTTCTTCAATCTTGGTTTCATCTAGAAAGAGATGTGAAATATTCCTTGAGATATGAGGAAAACTTCTTAACTGTGAGCACCCACTGAAGTTGAGGGAATGTAGAGACTCCAAGTCAATGTTCGCTGGAAGATCCCGCAGTTTTGTGCATCTTTTCATGTCTAGCTTCCTCAGTTTCTTGAGACTACGAATAGAGGAAGGAATCGTCACCAGACTACAGCAATCTTCAAGATACAGTTCCTCAAGATTGGTTGCCTTTGAAAGATCTGGGAATACTTTCAGGTGTTTAGATCTCCGCAAATCCATCGTCTTGAGGCTTTTAAGCACCTGATAATTACACAAGAGGGCAACCGGAAGTTAAAGATATGTAACACATGTCATAACTTCATACAGTTCAAATTTAAACTTGTTCATAGTAAATCTGATTACTCTTTCATTTGCCAAAATTTAATATATATCCATTGTTCTATACCTCAACTCCTTCCCACAATTTGTGAAGTTGACTATCCGGCATTCTGAGCTCAACAAGATTTTCTGCACGAAAGTTCAAAGGCATGCTTGTCATTGAGCACCCCCACCATTCCAGTAATCTAAGTTGGCGCCAAATATGGTTTTTGCCTTCTTGTAAATGCATGGACCCCCACCAGTACCATTTTCGTAATCCAAGTTGGCGCCTCCTACGGTTTTTGCCTCCCCGTAATTGCAAAATGGTTTCTTTATCCTCCTCTGAGACCCCGTAGATTCTTAGAAACCGAAGGTTTTTCATCCCACTGAATGCTTCCTCGCTAATAGATAATTCATCCTCGATTTCACGTAAGTTCAAAAATATGCCTAAAACACTTTTAGTTCCCTGAAAAGTATTTAGAAACCAAATCTATTGGTAACTAACATGCTTAGAAAAAAAAAAGGTATCAAGTGAGGCCAAACATAGAAACTTACAGTTCCATCAACAAGTACATCATAGATCTCCTTAGAATCCAATAAGAATTCACGTTCTCCAGGGTCCTGAATACATGGTTGCCGAACGATTTCTCTACCCATTTTTTGCAGGAAATCGTGCATCCTTATGATCTTATCCTCTGATATCTGAATGAGGCACCGTTCAGCTAGAGTAACAAGTCCAACATCCACATCCAACTTACTATCTTCAAGCAATCCTTTCACGTAGTCACATGGTTTATGATTAAATAAGCATGCTATGTGACGGAATATAGCTTTATCTTCTTCTTTTAGCCTGTCATAGCTGTCTTTTAATGTTTTATCAACCTGTCCAGCCATACGATTTACGAGCTTAGGCATCCTCTCTTCCAACTCCTCCTTCCTCAACCCAGCGAGGGATGAACCCAAAACGTTGAGAGCCAGTGGAAGATTCCTGCTGAGCTCTACAGCATCACTAGCAAGCTCCGTAAAACCATCAGGTGGAGAGTCTTGTCCGAACGCACATCGGCAGAACATCTGGGAAGCTAGCTCTTTAGACGGGTATTCCACCTCATAGATACGATCAGATTCAATTCCGCAGGCCCTAAGAAGCTCCCTGTCCTTCGAAATCACTACAATTCTACTTCTAGGACCAACACATCTAGTTTTTCCCAACACGGCATCTAAGAGGACTTGGTCATCCATATCATCAAACACAACAAGAACTTTCTTCTGCCCTAACCTATCTATCATCGTATGTAAACTATGTACCTTTATGTCCTTCTGGTCCAAAATTTCAGACAGAAACTGTGCTTGTAAGTCCAACTTGGTGTTGTAGTCGTAAGAGTTGGCCCTAGTATAAATCTCCTTAGTCTTGTCAATAAAAATGCTTCCTTGGAACTGACAGGAGAGTTGACTAAAGAGAGCTCGTCCTATGCTAGTCTTACCAACACCAGATGGACCCCAAATCCCTACCATTACCACCCTCTCTGACTCCAACTCCAACAACGAATTCATGTTTTTCATGTGAGCTTCGATTCCAACAAAGTCGTCAAAATCATTGCATGCTGTTGAACACAGTTTGTTGGAAACATCATTGACGATTTTCTCAATCATCTTTGCTTCGTCAGACCTAACACAAACCGAAAGTAGATAGTATTTAGAAGCAAAATCACTTTATATTTCTTCCTCTAAAATAGACATTACTATTTTGAGCTATATATTTAGAGAAAGGAATAGCATTCATGTATAATGTATAATAGAAACACTAGATTTTGACCCGCACGCCCGTGCGGGTGTATTTTTTAAAAAAATATGATGCTATTTGATTTTTATGTCACTATTTAGGGTTGGTAAAAAAACTCGAATTCGAAGAATTGAACCGATCTCAATCCGAATAAGTAGTACTAAATCTGAACCGGAATTGATTAAATATCCGAATTATTCAAAATTTTAGTATTTGAAGAACTGAAATCTAATCCGATCCGAACCGAAGTATTTTAGGTATCCAAAATAGATTTATATACTTATATACATTAATTATTTTTAGATTTAATATATATAAAAACATCCAGAATATATATGATCTAAATATATACAAATAATCAAACGTAAATACTTAAATATATGATGTAAATATTTAAGTTGCTTAAATGCTTGTAAATATGATGTAAACTTTTAAGTCCGCTTAAATGCTTATATATTCGCTTAAATGCTTGAAAGTATATACAAATAATCAAACGTAAATATCTTAAATAGTTAAAATATACTCAAAACTCCAAAAATATTTAAATAATTATTAATTCTCTATCCAAATATTTAAACCAAACCTATTTAAATTAGTTATCCAAATCCAAACCAAATCCTCAAAGATCTGAACTGAACACGAAATCCCAAAAAGACCCGAAAACGAACCCGAACGCCCACCCATAATCACTATTATATATATATCATATATGTGTCATCATAGGTTACAAAATATGTGTTATCATATAATTAATCATATTTTATATGTACCATCAAATAAGTTTTCTTATAATTAATAATATTTTATACGTACAATCATATAAATAATCACATATATTATATTTTAAAATTTAATGTGAAATATAAAAACCATACTTTAAGTTGGTGTTTGAAATTGGGCGTTGTATTGTATTTTTCTTATATATATTGAAAACATTTTTATAATAGTTATTAGAAAATATGTTAGTAAAAATCAAATTTTGAATATATATATATATATAACAGTTATTAGAAAATAACTAATAACTATTATAAAAATGTTTTCTATATATATATATATATTTGAATAAATTTTTGATATAATTTTAAATTATTATTTTGATTTGAATATATTATATATCAAATAACATAAATCCATTACTTTTTAATATAATGTAATGGACTTCTAATTTTTAGTAGCTAAGCCCATTATTTTTTTTCCTAAGTTACTACTATCCATGTTTCCAAACATTACTATTTTTTTAACTACTATTCATATTGCCAAACAATCTCAATGTGTACTTCAACTTTAATAATATAGATACTTTTAAATTTGCAATGATTTTTTAACTTTTTACTCTGACAATTATAACCAAAAATAAATATTTTTAATGAAATCTATTGTTTACATAATAGTTTTTACAGGAAAATATAGTGTAAATAATTTCATAATTTTATGAAATGTTAAAATAAATTGGGTTTGTTTTCAACTTTCACAAATAAAAAGTATTATTTGTAAAATTAGAAAAAAATATATCAATAATATTTTTTTCTTAGAAGAAGAAATAGAGGAATATATTGAACACAAATCCAACAAATTCATCTCTATTATAGAGTTTTTCTATTTTAAAGAGAGAAAATAAAGAAATACATTGGAAATGAGCAAAAAATGAATTCGAAATTAAGAATGAACCAGTTCCGAGAATCCTCTCCGGCTATGGTTGCTGCTTGAGTCAACGCTCGACGCCACCGAAGCTTCTCTTCCTCCTTTCTGCCTTGGCAAGTCTTCTCGAAGATCACACCAAAGCCTTCAGTTTGTTTCTTGACATGAGAAGGATCCACGTCATAGAAAATTGGTATCACAATTTGGCCAAGTTCTTCCCTGCACTTGATGATCTCCACCAGCTCATCCAAGCACCAGCTGGAACTTGCGTAGTTATCAGAGAACGCGACAACAGAGATCCTCGATCCTCTAATGGCGTTGATCAGCTCATGGCCAATGGATCTGCCTTTTACAATCTCATCGTCCTTGAAGGGAGTGATTAGTTTGCGGTTGAGCTCCTTGAGAAAGTGGGAACGGAATCTGACGCGCACGTCTTCCCCTCTGAAGCTGAGGAAAACATCGTGTGGACAGTTGATCTCTGAAGAAGAAGAAGCCATGTGAAACTCAGAGAGAAGTATGAAAGGCTTAAGAAGAATACTTAAAGTCAAAAACAAGGAAGTGGTCAATATTTAAAGAGTCATTGTTCTCTAAAGAGAACAAATCCTATAGGGACCACAAACAAAACTACTTACTTTCTCAGATTCCAAACACAATAAGAAGAAAGATGATGACTCCTTTAGACACTAGTCACTAAGAAGAAAAGAACATCCATGAATTTTCATGTAATATAAAAATCCAAATAAACTCACCATACTCCGTAACTTTGGTTTTCTTGTCATCTTCACTTGAGCTTGCGATGGAGATCGAGTGAGGAACTGAGAGCTCAATGAACAAACACAAATCCCAATGATGCCGTTTGTTAATTGGTTTGTGGAAGAAAAGTCTCAGAAAGTCATTGGGCCCAGGTTCAAGTTTTTTTTCAAAGCCCAAATATGAAATATTTATCATATCCAAATATGACAAGTTTAAATCCGGAGTTGTGTGTTCAAAAAAAAAAAAAAAAAAAAATCCGGAGTTGAATTTATTTTCTATTGGTTTTGTGATTCATAAATTTTAATTCAAATTGTGTATTATTAAATCATATGCATAATAACTTTTATTTTATAATGGTTTTTGTTGAATTTGAAGAGAATTCATTGATAAAAAAACTACATAGACTTGAAGCTGAATGAAAGTTTCATATTATTAAATAGTAAATTAAATCTATATGTTAAATTTTGAAATCAAATTAAATTTACTGATTTCCAAATAAAATTTGTTGACAAAAAAAACTAAAATCAGTAATTTTTCTTTGGATTTGTAAATTTATATAGAATTTTTAAATCAGTTAAATATATAAATGGATAGGTTTTTACAGTGCTAGCTCTCTACTTCTTTCAGAATTAGAAACTAAGCTAACTACTGTTTGAAGTTAGTCTAATGTTTATATTGCAACACGCACTATTTGGTAAATAAAGTAGAAGCAGAGCTTTAAATCAATAATTATCTTAGATGTTTGACAACTTGATTCATTGCTTTATTTGCTTGGAATTAATTAATTAACCGATAATGGATGGAACATGCTTAAAGAGAAAATTGATGTTGACCCATGTTCAATTTCTAGTGTTTTGTTTCATTCACACACCACTTTCCTCGGAGGTCAGATTTTATTAGCTGATTTATCCTCTCCACCAACCCTACAGTCTCAACTTGCTTTAATTTGCAATCTAGTCTAAGTTCATGAACTATGGAGTGTGAACAAATATCAATTTACAATCTAGTCAATGTTACATGAACTATGGAGAGTGAGCAAATTTTAATTTACAGTCTAGTCAAATAAAGATGTAAAATTATAACATTAATGAGATCAACACAAAATTATTCTTTCTTTTTTTACCAAAAAAGCACAAAATTATTCTGCTGAATACCTCCATAGGTTTCAGAAATGTTAATTTTGCCCAAAAACATACACTAAAACTCTTTCTCAAAAAAAACATACACTAAAACTTTGTCTAAAATCATTTTCATATAAGGTTTGTTTGTTTTGATTTATTTTGTTTCACTTGTTTCCTTTCCTTAAACCAATTCAGGTATGCATTCTCTTATGTACTGCATCTTAATTCATATGAAATACATAAACATTATGAAAAAACAACTTCCGTGAAATAAAAAGCTAAGAAGTAAATAAATAAATAAATATATATATATATATGTATATATATATATATATTTATTTATTTATTTATTTATGAGATCAGCAGAAAAGCAAGAGATGAATACTATTTAATACTCCGTTAGGTTTCAGAAATATTAATTTTGACCCAAAACCAACATTAAAAATAATTAATACTTAAACTTCTTCTAAACACTAATAATTTTTATTTACTTGATAGAAAGGTTTGCTTGTTTTGTTTCATTTGTTTCATTTCCTAAAACCAATTCAAGTATTGATCATAATTCATATGAAATACATAAATCATGAGAACACCAATTCCCGTGAACAAAATTGAAGAATATATATTTTATGTTTGAGTTTGGTTTTGCTTTGGAATAATAACAACAACCCATCCCCAAAATTAATAAAAAATATATGCATTTTATTTTTAAATACCTATAAGTCTCTTTTCACTATCAATCAGAACATCACTGTACAACAACAATACATTCTCCAATCTCAGCAACAAAAAATCCCACAAAACGGAATTTTAATAACCCCAAAGTAAAAACAAAAGAGATGAATTTGATTTGAAAGGACTTAACCACAACAAATAGGACATCTGACCAACCCATTCTCATTACAATCTGGACATCTTTGGAACCCATACTCTGTTTCCTCTGTTCCTTCTTCCTTTCCATCTTCATCTTCACTGTCATAGTATATTTTACAGCTTCCTGAACACGTCTCACACGGCACAAACCGAACATCACCACAAGCCTCACAGTCAATCCCACAACCCGTTAACCCATCCTCCACTCTCTCGCAGCCATCTACAACCTTTTCAAGCGTCCCATTTTCATTCAACTTCTTTATCTCTTCCACTCCGCCGAGATACTTGCTCCCCAAGAAAACTCTAGGTAGGGTTATTCCAACGCCACCGTTGAACTCATCCCTCAATAGCTCCTTCAGCTCATCTTTAAAACCCGAATGCATCGACACATCGCGCTCATCAAGACGAATCCCTAAGCTCTTTAGAATCACCCTGACATTGCAACCGTCTTCATATGTCTTCCGTATACCTCTAAGACTTGTGAAGTAAACTATCACCTTCTCTGGCTTTCTTCTACAGTCTCCTTCTTCTTCATCTGAAGACCCGGATGATACCGGATCCACATTAGGGATCCGGATGTGAAAAGGATGATCATCTGGGAGTTCTTGAAGCGATTTTCTGAAAGAGGACACGATCTCAGGAGGATCCAAATCATGAAACCTTGACTTAGGTCGATCAAAGGGAGCAGGACCATCATCACAAGGTTGGACACGAACAACATCAAAGGAGAAGCTTCTCAAATGATCAGGCGGTCGTAAAGGACACGCGTCTTCAAGCCCTTCCATCAACTCCCACGTATTGATCGTCTCCGGCTCACCGGGAGGCGTCACAATCGGAGTTTTAGGCGGCAACAACTTGGGGATTCTCTCGTTCATCATACTCGACCAAACCTTGGCTTCCATAAGCTTAGACTGCAACAACTTCTCTGTTTCGAGATCATCCTGGTGAAACCCATCACCGGGGATTAGCTTCTTCTCATCGGAGACGACTCGCTTCTCTCTGACGCCTTCCAAGTGTTTGTCAATATGGCTGAAAGGACATTCGCAGAGGGTGAGAGATCCGACGGTGGAGGATGTGAGAGCCACCGTGTGATGGCTATCTCCGGAGTGTTGCGGCGGGTGGTGAACGTGCATTGAATAGCTCCGGGGCACAACCACCGGAGATAATCCTCCTCGGCAATCACTGCAACGCCTTTTATGCTTGGAGCTTGCACAGCCCATTGTAATGATCAAAATCGATCGGAGGAAAAAACAGAGCAAAAGGGAGAGAACAAAAACAGAGGAAACAGATAAAGGTTTGATTTTTTTTTGGGAGCGAGATTGACGCAAGGATTAGATTTTGAGACAAAGGGTTTGCTAAATTCGATGAGATGTCACAAACTTTGGCGAGATTTGTGAAAAGAAACGACAGTTGAGAAAATGCGATCTAGAAAAAGACGAAAGAAAGAGAAAGCAGAGCTTTTTTTAATTTCTTTTTTCCTATTTTTCCTAAGAAACCGACAATCGTTTTTCTTTTGAATTTGGACAAATATGTGAAACAGAGGCGATTCGTGAATCAAAGAAGAATCTCCATGATCATCTCCTTCGTTTTCCACCTTTCTCTCTTCGTTGGACGATGTGGTTGTATGGTCCCACTCTCTTTCTCAATCTCTCTGCAAGTTATAGAGAGAGAGAGTCGTCTGGTACGAAAGGAAAAAATTGTGCATTTAAGAGATTTTTAATTGTTTTTTGGAAGATTCATTTTTTTGAATTGACTCTTGCTTTGGTGATAATTTTATTAACTTGTTCTGTTTTAAGTCAAACTTTTATATACTTAATTTAGGATATATTATAATTGAAAATAAAAGAAATTAGGAAATGTATTTATTTTACTTTCAACCCTTCTTTGAATTCTTTCTTTCTAGTTTTTCCAGGGACCTCGTGACACTGGTCACACATATGTTTTAGAACTTTAAGGCTCTAATTGATGTTCATGTTAAAGGAATAAAAATATGGTGAATTCTTTGTTTCTCAAAATTTTTACTAGTTATATTGAAAATTTTAGTCAAATTATTAAGAGGTGGGTCCCATTTTTTCCTCTAAATTCCTCATTGAGGAATGAATTTATGAAGAAAAAATTTCCTATGCAATTTTGGGTGATGAATAAAATGAATAAAAATTTATATTTTTTTTTTCAATTCCTCAAATGAAATTTTATTTTTTAAGTTTTTTTTGTCAAAAGCAATTTTCAATTTTTTCTGTTTAAATTATATTTGATTAAGCTATTTAAATGTTAGTGAATTAACATAGAACTAGGTTAAGATTTGCGCCTTGCGTGGAATGAGTATATATATATATATATATATATATATATATATATATATATATATGTTTTACATATTATGAAATAATAAATTTATATTGAATAATTAAACGTCAGTAACTATTACATTTATAATTAAATTTTTGCGAACATATAAATCAATTTTATTAATCCAAACAATATTTTTTCTATTTGATAGGATATATAACTAAATTTAAATAATACTCATCTATTAACAATTGATGAATAATCATATCTAATAGAATTATATATTATAGGATGATTTAATTGGTGTTCTAACTAGTTTTTTTTTAAATTAAGAAAATATTTTTTGTTACATTTTGTAAACAATACATCATTAATTATTTAGCTAACCACAATTCAACCAATAATAAAATAGTAGGTAAAATATCAATGATACTATAATATTTGTTAATACATTTTACATAGAAAACTGAAAACGAACAAAAAGATTTTCCTGAGATTTCAAATATCAAAAAAGAGTATTAAATGTTTTCAAGCAAGTCAATATATTAAAACGAAGTTCAAAAAAAAAAGAAGTCAAAATTATTTTACAACAAAATACAAGATCAATCGGGGGAATGAGAACCATTACAACAATATATAGAAATTGAAATATAAACAAAAATGTGAAATATAACCAAGAATTAAATAGTAAATTATATATTAATTACCACAACATAAATATAGAATCACCAAAGTTTGTATGGATACCGAGGTGTGGTTATCTGAAGTGGATTCTCTCTTTTCTAGTAGATGCCGAACCTGCTGCCATTGATCATTGTATTTAGGGTAAGCTTAACAAAACTAACTTATTTAAAATAGTTACTAATAGATATTAAATAAATGTTTTCCATGTTTGTTTTTGTAATTGAATGTGCATTTAGATGCATCAAGATTTATATTCAGATTTTGAATTTATAGATGTAGATGTTGCATCTAAGAGGTTATTTTAAAAAGACTAGTCTCCTGCAGAAGGAAGCGTCAGCCATGTCTGCGGGACCATATTCCTCTGTCTTTGCTGGTGTGTAATCTGCTGAAGGGTCTTTCATCTCTACTCGCTCTTCTAGTTTGTCATACCTCCTGCATTCTGCGGGTTTCTTCTCAGTCCTGCCTACTGGTAGTTTGGTTTTATTTCTTTATGGTACTGTCTCCTCTTGGTTTTATTTCTCTATGCTCTGTAACAGTCTTGCTTTGTTTTAGAAGGTGAGCTTTGAACTCTTGAATTCAATGAAATCCAGTGTTAAAAAAAATAGATTAGCTGGTTGCCTGCAAATTCACGGATAAAATAAGTTTTAAAGCTTGATACATATAATATTTAGTATGTTTTGACACATTATAATATATTTTTATTCAATAGTGAATACAATTTTTATTTTTTATATATTTTCTAAATAAACAGAATTATATCTTTTGTTATTTTAATTATTTTATTACTTTACAAAAATATAAATATGACCTTTGTAATATTTTATTAGATTTTTTATCAACACCTATAGTAAAAATAGTTAATGTATGCTGCAATTTAATTTTCTATAGTCTGATTATATTGTATGTAATTTTGATTTCCAATTTTCATTAATTTAATATTAACTAACATTTATACATCCCAATAATATTTTCTAAAATAATATATATGATAACACAAATAATATTTTCTAAAAATTACTATGTGGCCCATAATAATTTCTGAGATCACAAAATAATTTGATTTCCTAATATGCTTTAGAGTAATTAACCATATGAATTATTTAATGTTAAATATGAAAAATTTGATACAAATAAACAAAAGTTTTTTGAATTTTAAGTTACATATTTTGCATCAAAGTTCAATATTTTTGCATTACAAATATCTAAATTTTCAGTGCGTAGATTTTAAATCTAGCCAATCTTTCTTTCTTTTTTGCTAACAAGCACATCTTTTTTCGTCGCTCGATAATAAATTACGTGAGTGCTTACATGGAGCCGTCTTTCAATTCATTGGGTCAAGAGAATTAATTCAAATCATGAAGGATGAATAGGATTCGAAATCACAAGATGACTACTGCTTTTCTTTGACAATCTTCGATTATTTATTGGTAACGTTTTATAAAAATTGTCAAGTCAAGACCTGATTTTCATGCCAAAAACAAAAGTCAAGACCTGATTTGATTAAGTGAAAGATATTTTCTTAACGTTCACTCCTTCAACTGATTTTAATTTGTTATTTAAGCTATACGCATTTGATCTGAAATTAACACAACAGTTGCGCATCATTCACTAGCACAGAGAGATTAACACAACAGTGTTTAACTGGAAATGAATTTTAGTAATTGTATGCGTAGTTGTTAAGTAAAGCACGTACTACAGGAAACCTATAACGATATGCAGAACTGATAAACAGATTTTGCTAGACTGTGAAAGGAAAATGAAAACTACGAATGTAAAAACTAAAAAATGTCGCATGGTGTGGATCCCGAAATAAATATGTTAACGAAGGTCGTGAGTTAGTTGAATTTTGCATTAATCATTTCCTTTTGTGGTTTACAAGTCTTATCACTTGTTGTGTGGTAAGATTTCTTATCATAACTTCGAAATGATGCACCCAACCGCCATATGAGCAAATGATATGTCCAGCCGTATATATTCAGCAGTAGCCAATTAAATATGTCATCGTGAAAAAATATTTTCCCAAATCATGCATGATTATAGCCAATTAGATCTTTTTTCAACTCGACATTAAAAAGTCGTTTGTTTTTTTAAAAAAGACCTTCAAATTTAAACAAATAAACAACAAAATGTTACCCAAAAGACAATTTATATTTTGGGATGCATTTCCTAAATAGAAATTTAATCCACCTCAAAACATAATTAAAGAAATAAAATGAACCCAACTTTCCGTAAGAGTAGAGAGACATGATAAAATTTGTGATTAGTGCAGTCAAATGGTCGTCTAACTAGACTTACCCAATTGGATCCTTTCAGTTTTGGATAGTAATAGGTGTTTCATATTGGACGCGGTTAGGGTCTTCTCACTGTGGTATTTAGTGTTGTCGTCTGGCCTTTGTGGCGTCTTCTCTTCTAGCGGACTTGTCTTCGGTAAGGTTTCGATGCTCGACCTTTGGGCTTCAAGTTGTATTGTTCTGTGTGATGCTTCGGTGAGACGAGGTTGTGCTGTTCCTTGGTGTTTAACTGACGGGTTTCTCTGGATTTTTTGGTAAGAAACTGTGGAGTTTAGCTTAATCGCGTTCGGTCTTTGGGTTGTTTAATTGTCAACCGTTTCTTCGTCATCTGCTCGGGTGGAGATTCACTTTCTTGTGGATATTAAGTTGAATCTTGTTCTTGAGTGGTGGATGTTCGTGGTTCTTTGTAGAGATCTTCTCTCACCTCTAATAATTTAGACCGTCAATGTCTTCTTGCTTATTTTGGCTTCTCTTACCGTCTTGCTCACATCCTTATTGTATTTTGGTCCATAAAATCTTGTTAATCTTGTTTTCTCCATCGCTCATGTTTATTTAGTTTCTTTCTAGAGTCTATCTATGTTTGGCTCGGGGATATATAGTGTTCATGTCGCCGGCTATTTGGCTCTGAAAAGGTGTGTGTATCTTTACCGGTTTGGGTATGTTTCGACTGTATTTCAACTGTGATAATATTATTTTTAGATGACAAACAGAACTATTCAGAATTTTAGATGAAAATGGCTAATTTAGAGAATAAATGCAAGTAAGGGACGCACGTGGATCAAGACATAGAGATTGGCCAGGTTAATTATTACTTCATGTGGGCTAAGTGGTTTTGCCATCAATCATGCAAATGGCTCCTTGGACCCTCCTCTCAAAGTTCTTAATTCAATTGCAATTTATGGAGAACAACACCAAATTAACATAATAGACGAATATTGTTGAGTGGTGTTTTATGATATAAATCTATTCCGACAAAATATAGGACCAAGCTTAAGATAGTACTAGATTTTGACCCGCGCAGGCGCGCGGGTGTATATTTTGAAAAATATGTTGATATTTGTTTTTCATGTAATTATTAGGATTTGGAAAAAGAATTCGAGAAACATAACCGATACCGATCCAAAAATATAGTACCAAACCCGAACATAAATTGATTAAATATTCTAATTATTCAAAATTTTGTTATTTAGAGAACCGAATCTGATCCGAACCGAAGTATTTGAGTATCTGAATTTATCTAAAAATAGATTTATATACTTATATATATTAATTATTTTAAGATTTAACGTATATAAAACATCAAAATGATACTTTTAAATTGGTTTAAATACTTGAAAATATATATAGATAGTCAAAAGTAAATATCTGAAATAGTTAAAGTATACTCAAATCACCAAAAATACTTAAAATAATTATTGATTCCGTATCCAAAATTTTAAATCAAGCCAATTGATATGTTAAGCTTAAGTATTATGACATATGTTATTCAAATTTATACGTAATATATTATTTTATTTATACATTTTGAGAAATTTAAAATATATAATGATTTAAGACTTTAAAAATAATTTAAATTAGTTATCCAAACCCAAACCAAACCCGCAAAGATCCAAATCGAACTCAAACCAAAATTTAGAAATATTCTAATAAGGCTGAAATCTTTGACCCCGAAAACCCGAAATACAAACCGATCAGAACCAAACCCGTATGGGTACCCAAAAGCCCATCCCTAGTCATTATTATATATCGTATTTTATCATCATATAATTAATCGTATTTTATATGTACCATCATATAAGTAATCATATAATTAATAGTATTTTATACATACCATGGCCATCATATAAATAATTACATAGATTATACTTTTAAAACTTAATATGAAATATAAAAACCATAATTTGAGTTGGTATTTCAAATTGGGCTTTGTATTATATTTTTATTATATATATTGACAATATTTTTTTATAATGGTTATTGAAAAATAGTTTAGTAAAAATCCATTTTTGAATATATATATATATATATATATATATATTTTTTTTTTGAATCAATTTTTGATATAAATCAAATTTGAATTATTATTTTGATTTGAAATATGTATATAAAGTTTAAATTTTGTTTTATGGTTAGTTTAGAAAAAAAAATTTAGGCAATTAGATTGACCCATTTTGGTATATTTTAAAAGTGGCCTAGATAACTTTCAATTTTTTTAAAAAACATAAGCCCATTATTTTTTTTCTTAATATTACTATCCTTGTTTTCAAACAAAAATAATTTTTTTTTAAAAGACTGCAATCCATGTTTCCAAACACTCTAAATTTTTTAATAGTCCTATTCAAGTCTCCAAACACTCCAATTTTGTACTTGAGTTTTAATAAGATAGATATATACCAAATAACTTGATTGCATACAAATAAAACAAAAATTTGGTTGATTTACATGCATACCTCATTCTATAAATTCTTATGAATATACAAGTTAGTAAGCACCAAGCACAAATTAATTAATCAACATTCCACACCAACAATTGCATCGCTGCCGATATGTCATACATCGTGGCGAGGACGAATGGCATAGCTAAACATTACAGAGGGATAACAACAACTACTGTCTTTCCAATCCTGTCATGCATTTTTGTAGTCTTAGAATGAATTCTCAAGAAAGAATTCGAGACATAATCATCAGTTAGCATGCTCCTCTTCATACTCCCATTCTTCCTCACTGAACACCCCAATTACATTTGCATATCATTAACTACTGTCAATAGTCGCAATTCCTTGTTAGGACAATCATGACCTTTGAAGCAATTTCCATTACAATGGAAACAAATATGATCATGCCTTCTTTTTGCATCTAACTCAGCATTTGTGAATCTTTGTTAAGGTCTCTGATCAATATTCTCCTTGGATTGACCAGTTTCCGCGACGACCAGTTAGGACCGCGAAAATTTTAATTGAAAATTACGAAACATAAAGCATATAAACGATAATATAACTAATATAACGACTAAAAACGTTTAAGAAATTGTAAGGAAATAGACGAATTCACGGAGTCGAGATTTGATGTCTTTCCTTAACTCAATAAATCGCCCGTAATGTGTGACGGTTTGATGCGATTTTTGAACACCATGATACAACCGTGATGAGACTGTTTCGCAACACCCGAAAAAAAATTTACGAACTAATACGATACTCTCAAGACACTTTCTTTAAAAGAAGATCCAAAGAGTTTTTCTTTTCTTTTATAGTGAGAGAAAGATTGTATTGTGTGTAGTGAGAGAGATCAACGTGAATTATGAATGTGTTTTGACTATGGAGATGACCATGGATATTTATAGTTGAGTTTTGGCTTGGTCACCAAGTTAGCAAACTTAGCAACCAAGCCTAAGCCTTTTCATCATGGGTTCAAAACCAATAAGTGAATCAATTTACTCAGCACATTTGGCTTGTAAAATGACTCCAAAATCTTCATATCTCTTCATATAAAATCAAAATTTTACTCAGCCCTTTTAGCTTATAATTTTTTTCTATTCCCGCATCAAATTTCATACTCAGCCCATGGAACTTATATTAATTGGTTCCAACACAGATTTCCCTTGATATTCGAAATTAGAACCACTAACCTTATAGTCTCTTAGGTCTCGTGAATCAGATTTCTAATTTTCACCCATCACTCTACAAAAAAAAACAATTGTTTACAACCGTAAAACAACTTCAGTGTGATTTTAATTTATGTTTCACTGCATCAATGATTAAGTAACGAGAATGAGAACGTACACCTTTATTGATAAGAAAAAATCGATTACAAAAAAATAAAGATCACAATCTCATGTCGATCGGATCTATGACCTTATTTTAGTCACCATCTAGCAGCTTATATCGCTATGATCATTATAGACAAAAGAAATTTAAGAAAAAAAGTAAACATATATATGGCATATCTTTAAACTAAGTCTTCCATCTTCAGTATTATTCAACGACAAAAATTCGGAAAAAGATAGAGAGACCGCAGTTTCCTTTCTTCTAATCCAACTCATCGGCCGCCTCAGCCCTCAACCTTTCTGCTGTTTTATTACGAGACTGGTCAACACCTCCTTTCTTTTTCTCTACCTTACCATACTTGGACTGTTGATTCTTGGCATTTTCACTACTTTTTCCTTTGTTTTTGCTGCTTTTATCATCATTACTTCCTCCTTTAGATTTAGCAGAGCCCTGACGCCCTTCTTTACCTCCACGCTTCTTCTTCTTTGATTCTCCCTTGTTGTTTTTCTTATTACCGCTCTTCTTGTCAGAATTTTTATCACTTTTTGTGGAAGATTTTGTTTGAACCAATATTCTCGGTCCAACATAATTTTCTTCCTTGCTCTCTTTCTTTGTTTCAGATTCCATGCTAATTTCGTCTGCTTGCTTTGCGATTTGAGTAATTACTTTAACCCATTTTAAGATCCCATCTTTTATTTCTTTTTGTTGTTTTGTGGTTAGTTTTAATGTTCCGTTTATCTCTGTTTTGTTATTCTGCCTGCCGGTAATCTTCTCACCAATAGATTGCAACATTTTGACGGTTTCCATGGCTTCTGTTTTCTCCTTCTGTAGCTTATTCACCTAAGTAAACCAAAGGACCCAGAAAGTATGTTAGGCCATAACTTCTAGGACAAGTCATATGGTTTTTATGTTTTTCTCTTTCGATTTTTGAGGGTTTCTATATTTGTGATATGTATTCAACAAGAATTAACTTTCTTTTTATTTCGAATTCGATTCGGCGTAGGGTGAAAATAACCAATAATAATAAAATTTAGTCTTAGACTGGCACGTCGGTTTTAATTTATGCATAAACCCATATAAATTGTATAGAGCTTTCTCGGTTTTATGGACACAACAAATGCAAAATATTTGATCACGTACCATTCCTCCTTTAGATCCATTTTCATCGGAACCTAGAGCTGATATGGCTTGGAAAAGGCTACCTGCCTTAGCCTTCATGTGAGACTCATGATCCATAGAGACCGAGCATACGCACTTGGAAAATGCATTAACTTTTTCGAAGAAGTGCCTAAACTTCTCTGTCTTGGCGCATTCTTTTTCCAGGTCAGCCACGAAAGTAGACACAATCTTAACAGTATAAGGCTCGACATCACCCACACTTATTGGATCTCCGGTCTGTGGTAAAGCAAGTTTAATTTTTACGTGAGCTGAAGCTACATTGAAGAAGGTTACGGTTGCAAGAAGGATCGTAAAACATAGCAAATTCTGAAATCTTGACATTGTATGAGAAAAGTATGAGATTTAGATTTTTTTTTTTTTTTTGAAAAAGAGCTTCTTGATATTTAGATTTTTGTTTAATCTTTGAAAAACTCAAGATATCTTATATAGAAATATGAAAGTACTCTATCTTTAGAATCACGAAAATAAGGGATTAATTGAAGATAAATTGGTGGATAGAGAGGCAAAAAGAAATAGTAAAGAACCTAAGAGCACGCAACAGCGAGGAACTTTCACTGGAGATTTAAAACAAAAAGTAATGCTAAATAACTAAAAACTTATTTTTTAAGAGTTATTAAGTGTCCATATACACATAAACACCTTATATTTGCACTCTACTTCTCATAAACAAAAAAAAATAGTTTCAGTTCCTATTTTGTCCTTACCTATTTAATCCAATAGTTTTATGTAGGTGTGTAAAGTGTGTAAGCTTTTTATCAGAAAAATATTCTTTTTTTTAGCCTTCTCTCATTATCTCTTTTACCTCTTTATCATCTTGTTCTATTCTTCTTTCTTTTTCTCTCACAAACACGATTCTCATCTATGTTTTATTTTTCTAAATTTTACTTTCTAATTATTATTTCAGTTTCTTCCATTACAAATTCAACTCATTTTGTATTTTAACTATCTCCAACACAAACACCAATCGATATGGTAAAACACTATCTTTATATTGGAACCAAGTCTCCTAAAATTCTATTTTAAAAGTGTTCTATTGGGAAGCTATGGAGACTAGATCCTCTTTCAAATGAATAGAAATTCTTGCAAAAGGGAAATGCCTCCAAACAAATTTATCCAGGCAGCAAAAAGTTAAGGTAAATAAAATATTCAAAAATATTTATTATTAATTTTTATATAATTTATTAGTTGCTAAATATTTTGATAATTGATTTTTCAGTTTATACATTTGTTTCACATATGATTTTTAGCTGATAAGTTAGTTGATACGTGGTTTTAACTTGATACATTTTTCTTGTGAAATGATTTGTTATATGATACATGTTACATGTTATGTTACGTTATGTTATACATAGTTTCATAACAAATAAATGATACATAGTTTCATAACAAATAAATGATAAATGGTTTGTATGATCTTACAAAAGACTTGTCGCTAATTGATATAATTGGTTGTGTATCTTATAAATGGTTTGATAAGTGAGTTAATAGTTTATTTAATTGAGAAATAGTTTATTATTTGATAAATAATTTGTTACTTGGTATATGTTTTGTTAGTTGATAAATAGTTTGGTATCGAAAGTTGAGACATTGTTGTAAGATGTTACCAAAAACTTGTTGTTAATTGATGCATTGTTTGTATAGCTCATTAGTGAATTTATAAATTGTTTGTCGGCTTGTACATTATTTAAAACTTAATTTGGTAGCTGGAAAATAGGCTGATAATGATTTTTTTATCTGATAACTGATTCGTTATCTGTATAGTAATTGATTCTTTTTTATTTGTTATCTTTGTAGTTAAAAGATTATCCTAGGTCATCGTCTGGTCTATGTATGTGCTCATCTTTGGACTCTCATCCGGTTCATAAACTTGTCAGAATATAACTGTAAGTAGCGGATACATGTATGTTACCAAAATATATGTTATTTTGATAACATACATGTATCCGGTCCGGGTAACGAACCGGAAATTTTTTGGGTCATGGGTCATTGTGGTTCGACCGGGTCTAAACCAGGTTCGATCAGGTTTACTTAGATTAAACTTAATTTAATGATATTTTATAAATAATATGCATATCTTTTTAATAAAAAATAGATCATATCAAATAAAATGTTTAAATAGCCATAATGTGTAGAAAAATTTTAAAATAACAATTAAAATCTCAAATCAATATGAAAAGCACATTTAAACTTTATACGCAGATCTTATCACTCTAAATCTTCATCACCTTTTAAAAAATTATATACACATTACGTAAAAGTTATATTTTGAAATACAAATTTCAGAAACGAAAATGTTTCAATTATTTAAAGTCTTCAAAACAAGTGATCATGAAAAAAAAATTAAAAAAATGAGAAGTAGACCAAAGTAATATCTTGATGTGAATATTAAACTTTGTGAATCTTGTAATTTATGAGTTGCAGAGACGACAAAAAAAAAGTCGAGAGATGATACTTTATTAATCTTTGATAAATTTTATTTTTACTTAAAAAGAAGAAAATTAATTGTTTCATTAATAAAATTTTGGCTTATATACGAACCGGGGTTTGGCCGGTTCATTGGGTCGCTGGTTTCCAGGTTTTTGACGGTCGATAAGAGTTTTTAACTGGTTCGATTTTAGTTAGGTTTTAGCATTAACCTAATCCGAATTATTTTCAGTTCATGGTTCAAACCTGGTCCGACCGCCGGTTCGGTCTGAGTTTAAAAACACTGTATATAAGATATTACTAGATTTTGACCCGCGCTTTGAAAGCGCGGGTTTTTTTTTGTTTTTTTTTTCAATTGACAAATATTTAGTAAATGTCACATTTTCATATATTTGTGTTTTATTTTATAAAAGATTTAAAAAATTTATCTTTATTTATCGTATTTCATTTTAAATGACTGTTTATGTTAAAAAAAATTAAACTTTATTTTTTTAATGAATTAAGTTGGTATAACTCTGATAAATTAATTTTATTATGGGGTTAATATTTTAATTAAAAAATTATATACATTTAATAAAGATTTATACTTTTCAATAAAAAAATTCAATTATTTTTATGAATGCTTAAATTATATTAAGAAAAGAAAAAAATAATAATTAAGAATAATTGAAAAAAAATTATTTGAACTTGGACTCAATGGTCCAAAGGAAAAAAAAGTGAGAATTGAATCTGATTTTTTAATAGGCCCAAATGGTCCAAGAGAGATTTGATTTGGGCTGGATCCAAAAATAATGACCCAATATAGATTTGTTATTAATATTACTTAATTGCCCTTAATGAAACATGCAATGTTAGTGAAGGAAACATGCCCCTAAGGTAATTATGACAATATGATCCTGCTTTAATAGTATAGATATATCTTATTTTCGGTAATACTTGAATATTAAACCGATATGATATTTTGTCATATACATACCTTCATGTACGAACTGACCAATAATAAAATAAATAAATATCAAAATATAAAGTATGAATTACCATAAAGTGTAACGACAGTTATAGTTACCATCATAATAACCATGTCATATAGTGTTTATAATCAAGTATAAACTATGAATATAGATAGACATAATTCTTAGAACAATGAGTATAATAATGGCTATGTGTAAATTGTATTTCAGTAAACCGAGATTTTGTATTTTTAAAATGAAACCGGCTTTGAAATTGAATTATTACAAAGCATTTGGTGTAATGCATTAACTGTTTTGATGTTGATATGAAATATGACAAATTTTTAAACTTAGATATAACGAAAGTGGTCGAATAATTTATTGGCAATGGTCAAATCTCAAATACAATTTTCCTAAGAAGTTTAATGCATTTATTAGGGATGCTGAGAGGAGAAGTGATGATGACGCCTCAGCTTAGGGATGCTGAGAGGAGAAGTGACGATGACGCCTCAGCGTGATACAAAATGTTACAAACTTAAACAATGCTCTTCAATTAATATATAGAGGATATATATTCTTTTTTGGAAAAAATACACAAATTACCTTTTATACCTTAAAGAAGTTTTTTTTGTTGGATGGTAAAAATTGTTGTAACTACAACCAAATAAATTTAGTTGCTCTCAATATAAATTTTTGTAAATATATATCGATCTATATTTCTTCGTTTTTTGGTATGTCTTTCCCTCCTTGATTGTTTCATTAGCATATAGTTATACAAAAAAAACAATAATGAAGATGTGTAACATTTATTTTCTATACTAAAAAGACTCACATTTAAACAAACTAAAAATCCAAATACTGAAAACCAATGTTTTTAAAACTTAACCGGATACCGACTCAGTATAGCTGGTTGAGTGGTCGGACCGGTTCAACCGATTAAACCGGACATTCTATTTAAAAATAAATAAATCTATATAATCATATATTTACACTATATGAACTTAAAATATAGTTCTACATATAATATGTTTTCTTTTATTAATTAGATAATAAACAATAATCATAAGTTTAGTTATGTATAAATTTAACAAGTGAATACCATATCAACTGAAATTGATATTAAAAAAAATGATTGACCATTTAAATTACATATTTATTTATTTTTACAACTAAAATTTTTAAATTTTATGAATATCGCAAAGCGAGAATAAAATATGAGAGTCAAAAAGAGATTTTTAAACATTTTTCTTTAAAAAATAGAACTAAGAGAAAACCAATTAAATAGTAAAAGTTAAACATTGATTATGAAATATTAAATTTTAATAACAATTGAAAATACATTAATTATATATTGATTTCTATAGAACCGGGTTTTGAAGTTGAATCGAATCACCGGTTTTATCCGGTTTTACCGGTTTTTCTCAAATCTTAAACGGAACCGGACTCGACTTCTTTAATGAGTCACGGTTGGACCGATTCGACCGGCCGGTCCGGTCTGGTTTTCAAAACCTTGCTGAAAACGTACAAGTTCTTAAATTTTTTTATTCCAGTAGTAGTACAGTTAATATCAATTCAAGATTGGAAAAGGAATCTTTAGAAGTACAAGATCTAGTCTAAGCTTCAAGTGTTGAGATGAGGTTGTTGATTAGTGTTTTGTTGCTGCCAGTGATTAGCATATCATCAACATAGAATAGGACATACAAGAGAGTAGTGACTGTCGATTTGACTGAAGAGTAATGTGTCTACAACAGAGTTAGTTGACAAAACCAAGAGTGGGCAAATAATTTTGCAGTTCTTGGTACCATGCCCTTGGCATTTAACGAAGACCACAGAGAGCTTTTTTTAGGCGACACACATATGTCAAACGATCTTTGTCGGCAAATACTAGAGGTTTCTTGACATATACTTCATCAGCTAGTCGATCCTGTAGGAAGACATTACTAACATCAATTTTCTCATGTCATTGTTGACAGCCAGATGTAAGACTGAACGGACTGAAGTTGCCTTTATAACATGTCTGAACGTGTCAGTAAAGTTCCTGCCTTGTTGTTTATGGAAGCACAAGCCACCAATCTTGCTTTGTACCTTGCAAGAGAATCATCATGATTGTATTTTAGAGTAAAAATCCCACTTACACCCAACAACATTTTGATAAGGATCCGGCGGTACAATTTCATCTGGGCCATTGCAAATCTGAGCATTAATCTTATCTACCATAGCATTGCGCCAGTTAAGATCCCTCAGTGCATCAGCGACTGTCTTTGGTATTGTGGGTTTGGTCTTTGCGGTGGTGTAGGAGAATTTTTGTGTTGGTTTTGTGATGTTGTTTTTGGCTCTTGTGCGCATAGGGTAGTTATTTGGAGGTGGGTTTACTGTTGGCTGAGAGGGTATGGGAGGTGGGTTTGGTGTCGGGTTTGGTTGAGGTGGAGTAGGAGTAGGAGTAGGAGTAGGAGGTAGAGGAGTTACTGGAGTTAGAGTAGGCGCTGAGGTTGGTGAAGTAGTTGTTGTGGTGGAGTGTTGTTGTTGTTGTTGCAATACCATAATCGGTTGTTGTTTTTGTAGCAATACCATAAACCTTATACGGGTCATGTTGTAAGAGCAAAAACGAGTGAACAAGTCAGTACAATTTTAGTAGGGTGGAAGGCTAGAGTCGATTCTGGTTGATCACTGTGAGACATCGGTGTGGGTATTCTAGCTTTGGAAGGGAACACGCTTTCATCAAAGATAACATGGCGTGAGGTGTATAGATGACTAGTAGACCTCTCGAAACATGTATGCACTCTAAGATAAAGAGTACCTTACCAAATATGCCGCTGAACACCCGTAAAACCGAAACCATTTTTCTATAATAATAAATTAATAATATTCCTACAGCTAAAAAATGTTGTTTTTAAAAAGTAAAGATTTTACAACCATTTTTTTATTTTTTTTTGCTGTAGATTTGAAATATGATTTCGACATTTCAACCAATCACTCCCGTGTTTTTGAGGATCAGGGTTTTAAATTAATACAAATCATCAATTTTTATTGGTTATAGCCGTTTTCTGGTTTTTTTTTTAATTATGTATTAGATCTAATCAGTTTTGGCTTAGTAAACGAGTTTATGGTCGGAATGGTTTTCAGAACTGGTAATTTCCTATGTTCGAAGTTAATAAACCAGTGTTGAATAATTAATGAAAAGTAGATATAGAAAAACAAAAAGGGTGTAAAAAATGATATAGTGAGAAAACAAACCCGCCGTTGGAAACAAACCCGCCCATAGAAAAGGAACTTATTTTGACTGATGAAAAGGAATAGCCCATGGTTTCGCTCCACTCCTCCTTCGAATCTCTCTATCTTCTTCCTTTTATCGAATCCCTTTCCCCTTTTAAGACACATTTCCTTTTTTCTCACCGCCTCCTCGTTTATACCAAACACTGTTCTTTTATCTTCCTGTCCGAATCATAACCAAAAAACCAGACTGAATGGGAGCTGGTACAGTTGTGAGAGATCGAGTACGGAAAGATCTCTCTGAGATTTCCAACAAAACGACGAGACCCATCGTTTCTGCCTCTCCGGAGATTCGTTCAAACTCACGGAAGAAGATCCAACGGCGGAGCAAGAAAGCTGTGATCTCTCCGGTGCAGAAGCTCTTCGAAACTTGCAAGAAAGTATTCGCTAATGGCAAATCCGGAGCCGTCCCGTCCCAAGAACACATCAACATGCTTCGAGCCGTTCTGGGTAAGTTCCATAAACCACCCTTTTAGTAAAGTTTGAAACTTTGGAACATGAGTTGTGTCTGAATCTGTATGTTTTTTTTTTGTCTGTTGCATTAGACGAAATCAAGGCTGAAGATGTTGATGTGAGCTCTAAGATGCCGTGTTTTCGATCTAAATCGAACGGACGGCCTCCAGTGACGTATCTCCACATCTACAAATGTCATAGCTTCTCGGTACTAATCTTTGTTTCACTTCAAAGAATCTTTAATTCTTTCTTGTTGTTTTTATTATATACTTATTTTGTTTTGTGTGTATGTAATAACAAGATGGGCATTTTCTGTTTACCACCGTCTGGTGTAATCCCACTTCACAATCACCCGGAGATGACTGTGTTTAGTAAGCTCTTGTTTGGTACAATGCACATCAAATCCTATGATTGGGTCGCTGATTCTCCCCGTAAGTTATCAAAATCAAAAACATTTGTACTTGTTACTAGGATTAGGTGTTTGATTGTTTTTGTGGATCAAAATGTAGAGCCGAGTTCGGATACTCGTTTGGCGAAAGTGAAAGTGGATTCAGACTTCACGGCACCTTGTGACACTTCTATACTCTACCCTGCCGATGGAGGGAATATGCATTGCTTCACCGCGAAAACTGCTTGTGCGGTTCTTGATGTTCTTGGTCCTCCATACTCCGATCCTGCAGGACGTCACTGTACTTACTACTTCGATCATCCATTCTCAAGCTTCTCAGGTGCGCTACTCTTCTGTTCTAGTTTTGATTTGTTTTTACAAGATCTGATTGGAGAATTGAATTGACAGTCGATGGAGTTGAGGTTGGGGAAGAGGAGAAACACAAGTATGAGTGGTTGAAGGAAAGGGAAGAGGAGCCTGAGGATTTGACTGTTACGGCGATGATGTATAGTGGACCAATCATCAAAGAATGAATGTGTAGGAGAAAGAAAAAAAGTCTCTTTTTGTTGTTGTTTCTTTAACTTTTCTTCGTGTGGATTTTGGGTTTCTGTTGGCTTTGTCTGTATATAAAAAGAAGTCTTTTGAAAGTACACACAGCACAAGGACAAATTTTGAATTTGGATCAACGAAAAATAGTAACGCAAGTACAGGTTTGTCGGAATGTCGTACTGTTTAGACATCATCATGATCCTTTCTTAGAAGTTGTTGAGGTGTCTAATCATTTTAGGCCTAAGTAAAGTAAACAAATAGGGGGATGTAGCATGCGGGAGGTATTCTCCGTTTTAATGTTGAAACCAGAACGGTTATTAGGATGCTTCACAAGAGAATCTGAATTTTAAATGTTTTAACGCTGTCTTGATCACATGGGGATGTAGCTCAGATGGTAGAGCGCTCGCTTAGCATGCGAGAGGTACGGGGATCGATACCCCGCATCTCCACTTCAATGTTTTTCCAACTTTTAGTGTCACAAAAACGACCATTATTGTAGCGAACTCAGCCTCACCATAAGTCTCGCCGCTACTCCTCTTAATCACAAAGTTTTGTCTTCCAACAAATATAAATAACTTATTTTGAAATATGTTAAGGGTTGAAGATGACTGACAGTTTACTGGATCCAATAAGTATTTGTTCTTCTTCCAGTTATATAAATAAGTATTGTGAATGATGATCGTTCACTGGATCTAATCATCTCGTGGAGCTGGAAACGGCTACAACAGTGTCGTGGTTTGGGAGTTTTACGAATTAAGTAAACGTTAATAGAAAATGTTAACAAGTGATTTCCTCTTGACTTATTTACCTTTTGTTAACAGATGTTCAATGGATCCAACCATCCTTTGAAGTACAACATATCATCATACTAATTGGAGAAGTTACTTTTGACCGAAGAAGAAGAATGATACTACTGAGCTGGAAGTTTAGAAGGCACTAAGGGGATAAGCAGTTGAAACTTGAAAGTCAAGTTTTCGGAGTATTTGTTAACAACACAAACGAATAAAACGATGTGTCTAAGCACCAATCCTCAAGCAAAAGAGCTTTTTAATAACTTGAGCACAAACTGTGTGTTTTAGAATTAGCCAATTAGGTCACGTGCGGCACTGATTAGTGGCAAATTCTCCTGCACATATCCTGACCGTCCAATATGCATAAAACGAAAAAATAAAAAGGAAAAAAAGGAAATCCCAAAGAAAAAGGAAATTAATCACAAACTGACCGTTGAAATTCATTCGATCACATCTTGACCGTCTATTTTTAAGAGTAAAAAAGGAAATCCGAAAGAGAGAAAAAAAAGAAGGAAATTGATCATATTAGGACCGTTGAAACACTTTCTATATAATCCAATCATCATAAAGCTTAGAGCTAATCTCATTCGACAACAACTCAAAGTTTCCTTTTTTTTTACTCTCTCTCTCTCTGTCTCTCTTGATTTCTCTCCTCAAAGGATTAGGTTTACTTCTAGTTCCGTCTTCGTGCTTCTTCATCTTCTGTCTTAACTACCACCACCGATAACTAAAAAAAGGATGATTAGCAAACTCTCAACGTCTTCGTTCTACATCCAGTTATATCAGATCATCGAGGATCGCTCGTCGGATCAGATCATCTCGTGGAGCAAAAGCAACAACAACAGTTTCGTCGTGTGGGACTTGAAAAAGCTTCGCAGCGACATTCTTCTCAAATCCTCCTCTGTATTGGGCAGAAACTTGACAGAGTTTATCGCAAAGCTTCGCTCTCATGGCTTCAAAACAGTCGGCAAGGGCCCTGGGGAGTTGGAATTCTCACACGTTGATTTCTCGAGAAGCCCTGTGATGAAGAAGATGATGGCCAAAGCCTTGTCGGAGAGGATTGAGAGGTTCGATGCTCAAATCAAAGCCTTGAAGTGTCGACTCAAAGCTAAGAAAGCTTCCCTCAAAGTTGAGACTCTCTTTCAAAACCTAAGTATCTGATCAACCAAGAAAAGCTTGGAGGGAGTCCCTCAAAACTGATTCTCTTGCAAAGTTTTTGGAGGATCTGATCAAAGATTCATCTATTCTTGTAATGAAATTTGTGATTTTTTCCAGGAAACGGTATATGTTTTTGTAACGTCTTGTTCTATGTAATAAAAATTGTGTCTATATGTTTCCATCAATTTGCGAATTCGGTCTATTCATATATTAATCAAATCAACATGTGGTTTTGTTTTGACAGAGATGTTTCTTTACTTCTGCTGTAAGTAGATTTGTCAGTCGCGTTTCTATAATATTTTAAAAAATAATCTTCAACTGCATAAAACTACTACACCATCTTTGTCTCCTAAGAGACTTTGAACGCGTGGGGTATATCAGCTTGTATCATCACTTAAAACATCTGCGTCTCTATCAAGTTATTTTAGATTCTCAACAAGTTCTTTCTTTACCCACACGGTAATCTTTTGTGGCTAACGCATAAACTTCTTGCTCGTTCAAGACGATGTCAAGCTTCACAAGATCAGATTTCTGGTACTCTCTCGCAATTGCCAGTCACATTTTACTTCACCATGATCACCAACACTAAAATCATAACCCTTGTTCCCTTTATTTTTCTACCTCGTGAACTTTTCACTTTCACTAAACTCACAGCTGCTACATGTTAGGACATTCCTTCTTTATGGTATGTGAGCAGCACTCACAAACTTCTCTAATTGCTCTTTAATTATAGTGTGTATTGATTAATTAAAGCAGCTCCACTGTATTAATCTGAGCTCATACAGTGAGCGTTAGTTTTGGAATGATGCATGTGAAAGTTTTGCAAACGTGTTTGCCTTTGATTCTCATGTCTCTTAGTTCAAATCTAAGACCATCCGCATCGAAGTATCAATAGGAAAGTTCACACGATTTTCAAGAAAAAAATATTAAAATAATCAGATTTTAATGAACCCGGCTCGTACAAGTTCGCCGAAGTGATACGTCTCGTTACTGTTCCGCGGGCCCCACGACACGTGGTGGTCCGTGATAAGTTCGTTTATATAAATATATATATATATATATATATTTTTAAAGTCAAACGAAAAAAAATTAAAATAATTAAAAAAAACATTGGAAATCGGGAATCATCAGTTCGCTGCTGTTCATGCTCTAAATGGATTCAAGAAAAGGCAAAAACAGAGTGAATCGGGTAAAGAAGTGAAAGAATGATGCTGAGCTGGCACTAAGTTGATGAGGTGAAGTGCAGTTGAACCTTTAAGCACCGAATCCTCAAGCAAAATACTAAAATAGAACTTTTATAATTTGAGATAAACCGGTGCGTTTAGAGCATGGGCACGTACGGCACTGATTGGTAGATTTATACTTTGGGGCAAACGACAAGTTTGTAAATGGGAAGTTTGATATCAAGCTCTTTGTACGTGATTAGCCAGCTCAATCGATATCATACGAAAATATATCCAAAACAAATCAAACAAAATCTTAAAGCACATGACATTACCGTGTTCCTTAATGAGGAGAGAAACAAGGGTAAAAAAAATCTGAAAAAAATCTTTCCTTTTCTCACAAACCTCAATGGCTAAATAATTGCTGAAGTAAATCTTTCCTTTTTTCACCGCAGAGTCAAAGAAAAATCTATAAATATATCAAACTCCAATTCACAAACTTTCTCACGCAATTTCATTTGTTTTCTTCTTTCTTCTTCGTGTGCGAGTGCGACCACCAACAGAGCGTGTTTCGAGAAATCAACAAGAAAAGCCACCATGCGATCACCTCGTCCTTCCTCTTGTTCCAAGTGCTCTTCTGCTTCTTCTACTTCTTCAAGTTATTCACGCGCTGCAACGAGTTTGAACAGCAGACTCTTGACGGTATTCAAGAAAGCACAAGAGCTTACTACGCTCTGTGATATCGAAGCCTGCGTCATTCATTACGGACCTGACGGCGAACTCAAGACATGGCCTGAGGACAGAGACAAAGTGAGATCCCTCGCTCTCCGCTACATCCAATTAGACAAAGCCAAGAGGCAAGAAAAGCGTCAATCTTTGCGAGTTCCTCAACAAGATGAAGGAGAAGAAGACGATTCTTAATAAGATCAAGAAGAGGAATGTTGAAGAATTAAAGTACCCAATCTCTGATCACTACTCTCCCGACCAAATCAACCAATTGATTCAGTCCTTGGAAATAATTTACTCTACTTGCAAGAGAGGCGTCGTTTCCTTGCGGCAAAGAAACATAAGAATCTTTGAACCCTAGCCAGTTCACACCGTTACCACAAGAGTATAGGTTGAAAAATCATGAGGTTTGTGTTTATGATCAGAACAACAACAACAGCTTTCAACATCTTTGCGTGTCAGCGGTACAAAAATCTGGATTACATTATCAGTTGATGCCTTATGATCAGAACATGATGTGTATGGGTAACAACTTTCAAGATCCTTGCCTCTCAAACATACAAGATTACTCAGTGATCCCACTAGAGTTACAAGAATCTGTGAGCAACTACGAGTTGAATCAGTTGATGCCTCATGAGTCATGAGCTTTATGGCTTGGATCAAAACATGTGTATGGGTGACACTACCAACACCAACGTTCTAGATCCTTGTCTCTCAGATGACATCTGCTTTGATTTTCAGGACCTTTATAGTGGTTTCATGGTCGGTAACCCTAGCTTCCCTCAAGATTTTAATCCCGATATGTCTTCAAGCTATGTTGATGAGAACAGACTACTTCAGGCATCTACTCTACCATCTCTCTAGCTCCAACCTTCCTAACGAAACTCTGAGATTCCTAGCAATTTACCTGATAAATTAGCTGATCATAGAAAGAAAGTGAAGCTGTTTATGCATCTGCATGTTTTTATTTTAAATACGCACATATAAATAAATGTAACTGCAAAACACAGGTTTTGTTCGGTTCAGTACACTATTCATATATTTTTATAAAATTCACTAAATCTCAGTGGGCCTTCTATGATAGTCATTTTTAAGTTTTTGTTACAAATAGCTCTCAACAAAGAAAATGACCAAAATAAATTTTATTAAAAAGTAAAACTGTATTTTTACCCTATGGTTAACTAATCTAGATTTAGGATTTAAGATTAAAATGTACAGTTTTGGAATAAGGTTTCAAATTTAAAAAAATAAAAAAATAAACATTAAAATTTTCAAAATAAAAAAAGTTATTTTGGTCATTTTTTTCTTCAGATCCATTTTTATAACAAAAACTAAAAAATGGTTATTTGAGAGAATTGTCCAATATTTTATTAAGAAACATTGTGCGATATGTATTTGTCTCGCTGGTTGTCAAAGCAGATACGTCTTTTGTCTCAACAGATTTAATTTCAAAACAATTGCTTCTGTTTTGTGTTACTCTGCGTTTAGTGAGCACATACAAAAGAGAGAGGAGCAGAGGAATCGAGTAAAAATAATGGAAGTGAGCACATGAATTAGAAAATCAAGTCTTTGGAGGATTTGTTAACACAACCAATTAAAACGCTGCGTTTAGTCATCGAATCCTCAAGCAAAGAGGATTTGGTCACGTGGGGCACACTGATTGGCTTGTTTTAGGGACAGAGAGCACATTACTGACCGTTCATATTTTACATATCATATCATCACCTATTTCTTGAAAGCCACGGAACCAGTTCCTTGCGTAAATCAAAGCTTGAACATTTGTGAGTAGGAGATAGCTTCTATACTTGTTGAGAACTCGGCTACCAATGAATGATGATTCCGACTCCACTGTCGTGAAAGGGATACTGAGGACATCGCAAGCCATTGAAGACAAATCTTTAAAGCGGCTTACATTGTCTTTCCAGTATGACACAACATCCAAACTTCTAAAGATTTCCATATCAACCACTGGCTTATCCAAGTATGTGTCTAATGGTGATTTCCCATTACCACTGGCGGTCTTTTGAGAGAAGTAAGCATAAAATTCCTGCAAACAACAACAAACCGACGAGTCTACAAGTCTTAAGTTTCAACTTTCAAGCATCAACGAGTCTTAAGTTTACAAGTCAAGTCTACAACAACAAACCAACGAGTCTTAAGTTTATAAGTCAAGTCTAAAACAACAAACCAACGAGTCTTACATTTACAAGTCAAGTCTACGAGTCTTAACATTCACGAGAAATATATGTTTGAAGTAGTATGAACTTACATCATATCCTGAAGGTATGCTGTGTCGAGGAGCATGTGAAGTAGATGCTCTAGTGGTGCTTGTCTCCTTCTTATATGCTCCAAAAAGCTTGACCATCTTGCCACGTTTATAATCCAAATTCAATTTGGCAGTGTCAGGATCTAGAATATTGTAACAATACTCTAGAAAAGCAAACTTTAGTCGAGGATCAAGAACTGCCGCAATTGCTAATATGTCACTGAACTCTTTCCAGTATTTATTGAACTTCTCTTTCATAGCCTCCACCATTTCACAAATAACTCGATCCTCTGAATCTTCATGACCTCTCAACCAACACTTAATCGACCATACTTGCATAAAGTATAAGTTTGTTGTCGGGTAAGATGAACCAGAGATGAGCTTTGTGACTTCAACAAATGGTTCCAATAGCTTGCAGATCCGTTCTGATCTGTCCCACTCTAGCTCAGACGGAAAGCTCTTATAGCTTCTACCAACTTCTTTAAGGTTTCTTAAGGCGTCCTTAACCAATAGCCCTCGATAGCATCAAGTGTGTGGAGTTCCAGCGTGTTGTCACATCTAAAATCAGACCCGCTTGGGCCACTTCAGCTCGTATTCCAACTGTTTCGATACAGTTCTGAAACATAATTTCCCTAGACTGAGATCCTTTCACATACTTAACGCTCTCCCTGATCTTATCTAAAGCTCCACTAATCCTGCACGATCAAGTTTAGAATGTGAGCTGAGCACCTCACATGAAAAAATTTCCCACTGCACACCAAATCTCTTTGTAGCTTTCTCTTCAAAATACCTTGCATATTATCATTCGCAGATGCAGTATCCACTGTTACAGAAAATACCTTTTTCTCTAACCCCCATTCTTTTAGCAGCTCGATCAGCTTAATGGCTATCACAATACCAGAGTGGGGAGGCGGAAAAGCACAAAAGGATAAGATCTTCATCTCCAAATTATACTCTTCATCTACGTAGTGGGCAGTCAAGCACATGTAGCCTTCTACAGTAATGGCTCTCCACAAATCTGTGGTAAAGCAAACTCTACCGGGGATGTTAGCCAAGACTGCCTTAAGCTTCATCTTCTCCTTCTCATAAATCTTGTACACAATTGACGCTGCTGTATTACGACACCAAAACTCTATAGAAGGATTAGCGTAGGTGAAGGCTTCTCTTATCTTCTCATACTAGACAAAAGAATAAGGAAGATTGTGCTGAATTATAGCCACAACAATCATCTCACAAAACACTTCCATATCTAGCTTTCTATAACTACTTCTAGGAGTACTTCCCAGAGTTTTTGAGCAAGTTCTCATATAACGATTCATAGTATTAGTTCCATTTTCACGCAGATTCAAGAAATAATACTTTTGACAGTGATTACATGTGACATCAGTTTTACCATCAGAATGTTTCTCTCCTGGCGTAAAGTTTTTCCAGCACTTAGCTCTACGTCTACTTGAACTACTACTACTGGTGGTACCTTTTTCTGATGAACTGATTTCTAGAGGCATTGGATCATCCTCATGGACCTCATCAGTATCTTCATGTTACATGTTTTCATCTTCATCATAAAAGCTATCTTCAATCATCAGGTTTGGAGTATCAAAGCTCATTGTCCTGTAACAAATAGACAAACGCTTAATCAGAAACTAGATCACTAGCCACTAAATCACGTCCACTAAAGAATCGTAACACAGGAGAAGCTCAAGCAAGTTTCCTTCAAAACATATCTAGTCAAAACGAGCTAAAGCAAGAAACACATACAACTTCATCAAATGGTTTCACTCTTACGATCAAAACACAGATCAAAACTTCATCAAAGGGTTTCACTCTTACGATCAAAACTTCATCAAAGCACAAAAGCGTTTAATACCCAGAACTAATACACTAAGCGTAGCAACCCAAAACATTTAGATCCCAGAGACTCTTACTTGAGAGAGAGGTGCCGGAGAGAGAGCCTGGGAGAGAGGTCACCGGGGAGATGGAGCCTGAGAGAGCAAAGTCGCCGGAGAGATGGAGCTTGAGAGAGAGATCGCCGGAGAGAGAGAGAGAGAGCCTGAAAGACAGAGTGATTGTAGGAGAGATGGAGGCTGAAAGAGCGAAGTCGCCGGAAAGAGAGAGAGCCTGAGAGACAGAGAGATCGCCATAGAGAGAGAGAGCCTGAGAGACAGAGAGATCGCCGGAGAGAGAGATCGTCGGAGAGAGAGAGAGGTCCTGAGAGACAGAGAGATCGCCTTCAGTCGTCGTCGTAGCTTCACCTTCAACCGTCGTCGTAGCTTCACCTTCAACCGTCGTCGTAGCTTCACCCAATGACCCTCGATGAACCCTTGTTGTCATTGTCGCTTCACCCTCTTGTCATCATCGCTGCACACTCGCTTCAACCTCGATGAACCCTCGTTGTCGTCGTCGATGAACCTTCGTTGTCGTCGCTTCACCGTTGCAAGAGAAATCGAGAAGTCATCGATCTCAAAAAAAATTTCAATTCTAATTTTTTTATCAATTAAAAGTCCTAGATATTAAGTATATTGGGCTAACCCAATGCCCATTTGATCTAAAACTAATATGCCCATAAACTAAATTGGTTTTTGGCCCAACTGAAACATGTGTCATTTGGGCATGACCATGAACCACCCTTATAAATTTGGAGAGGGAGAGCCCACGGACGGCCCGACCAATTGACAGCTCTTATATAACGAGAGAATCTCTATATAAAGATGATTAAAGCTTTAGGGCTAAATGATAAGCAAGCTTATCCGTAACAAGAAAAGGGGAAGAGGATAAGAAGAAAGGATTAGAAGATAAGATAATGTTTATTGATCAATTATGATAATCCCCAAATGATTACAACTCATAGCTTAAGTAGAGAAACGCATAATGTAAAACGACAACGTTCGACACTTTATTCAACAGTAACTTCGACCCAAACTCTCTAACCCACAGAGAGTCTTCCCTTCACTTCAAACTTCCCTCTAGCCACTTTTCTTCACTCTCTGCGATCTCCTTCTCTTCTGAACAAACGCCAACGGTACTGCCAACTTATCAATACCCTCCCGTAGAAGAACCAGCTTGTCCTCAAGCTGACAATGAGGAAACTGTTCCTTCAACCTCTGTAATGGTTCCCACGTGTTCTCGAACTCCGGCAACCCAGACCACTTAACCAAAACCTCAGTCTGTTTCCCATCCACTGATCTCCTAATGCTCACCAACTCCTCTGGTTCTGCATTCCACTCCAACGACGACGAAAGGATTAAAGGGAGCTCCTGAACCTTAGTGTTAGGTTCCACTGCGAGCTTCAACTGCGAGACATGGAACACAGGGTGTATCAAGCTGTGCGCAGGCAACACTAGCTTATAAGCAACCTTCCCTACTCTCTTCTCGATCAAATAGGGGCCAAAGAAACGAGGCGCTAGCTTCTCAGCTCTGCGATAAGCCACCGAAGTCTGTCTATAAGGACGTAACTTCAGGTAAACCCAAGTGCCCACCTCAAACTCAACATCCTGACGCTTCTTATTAGCAGAAGCTTGCATCCTTGCTTGAGCAGTAGCAAGGTTGTCCCTCAGCTCCTGTAGTAACTCATCCCTACCCTTGATCATTTCCTCTACCTCCGCATTCGCAGTCGGAACATCACCAAACCGCAAAAGTCTAGGAGGATCACGACCATACAACGCCTTAAAGGGAGTCGTGTTCGTCGCTGAATGATGGGAGGTGTTATACCAATATTCTGCCCATGGCAACCACTGCACCCACGACGATGGTTTCCTTCCTGCGAAACATCTCAGATAAGCCTCCAAACAACGGTTCACCACCTCAGTCTGTCCATCGGATTGAGGGTGATACGCTGTACTCTTGTGCAGCGCAGTTCCTTGACTCTTGAACAGAGCAGACCAGAACAAGCTCAAGAACACCCTATCACGATCCGAAACCATCGTCTCCGGAAACCCGTGTAGCTTGACTACCTCTTTAACAAACGTCTCTGCGACCGTCTTTGCCGTGAAGGGATGTTTGAGAGGGATGAAGTGAGCGTATTTAGTGAGCCTATCGACCACAACCAGTATCACATCAAACCCCTTAGAAAACGGCAGCCCTTCTACAAAATCGAGACTGATATCAGTCCACACCTGTTGAGGAATAGGTAATGGAGATAGGAGCCCCGCTGGAGATAGTGTAGAATATTTGTTCTGCTGACATATTGCACACGCCTTAATAAACTCAGTGATATCATTCCTCATGTTCTTCCACAACACTTCCCTAGCCATCCTCTTAAAAGTCTTAAGCACCCCTTCATGTCCCCCAATAGTGCTATCATGAAACTGTCTCATCAAAGCTGGAATGAAAGGTGATTTCTCCGGAATGATGAGTCTGTTATCTTTCATCAATAATCCATCCTTCACACTGTAACTCTCAGTACCCTCTCTTCCTTCTTGCACAGCCTTAATAATCTCCTGCAACACTGCATCTTGAGCCACCTGTACTGCCAACTCCTCTCTGTCAATCGTTAGGGGAGCAGTCAATTGTAACTCCAAGATCTCCTCTTGCCCCGGAATCCTTGATAAGGCATCCGCAACTCTATTGTCTTTACCCGGCCTGTATTCAATGGAGTAATTCAATCCCAATAACTTGGAAGCCCATTTCTGTTGCTCCACTGATACAGCCCTTTGTTCCAACAGGTGCTTCAAACTCTTTTGATCAGTGCGAATAGTGAACTTGTGACCCGTTAGGAAGTGGCGCCACTTAGTCACCGCAAACACAATAGCTAATAGCTCCCTTTCATATACTGATTTCACTCTACCCTTGCTAGAAAATGCCTTGCTGATGAAGGCAATGGGTCGATCACCTTGAGACAACACCGCTCCAATCCCAATGCCAGAAGCATCGGTTTCGACCACAAATGGTTGAGTGAAATCAGGGAGGATCAATACTGGCAACTGCGTCATGGCTGTCTTCAATCTCACAAAAGCATGTGAAGCTCTGTCAGTCCATTTTGAAACCCTCCTTCTTCAATAGATCAGTCAGAGGTCGCGCTATTTTCCCATAGCCTTCAACAAACCTCCGGTAGTAACCCGTCAATCCCAAAAACCCGCGCAAGGATGTAACATTCTTTGGTTGAGGCCATTGCTTCACAGCGGTGATCTTCTCTGGGTCTGCAGCCACACCCTTGCCAGAAATAACATGCCCCAAATATGCTATCTCGGATTGCCCGAAGGCACACTTCTTCTCATTGGCATAAAACTGATGTTCCTTCAACAACTGCAACACTAGCCTCAAGTGCTCGCGATGCTCCGCCTCTGTCTTGCTATAGATTAGGATGTCATCGAAGAACACCAACACAAACCTCCTGAGATAAGGCTTGAAAATGTCGTTCATTACTGATTGGAATGTTGCAGGGGCATTAGTGAGGCCGAAAGGCATCACCAAAAACTCATAGTGGCCTTCATGGGTTTTGAAAGCCGTCTTGCCCACATCCTCTGCGCGTACCCGAATCTGATGATACCCTGATTTTAAGTCCAGTTTGGAGAAGATGGTTGCCCCCGCCAACTCATCAAGCAGCTCCTCGATCACTGGTATGGGGTATCTGTCTGGTATCGTGCTCTTGTTTACTGCTCTATAGTCAACGCAGAATCGAAGTCCTCCATCCTTCTTTTTGACCAACAATACTGGACTTGAGAAAGGGCTGATACTAGGACGAATTATTCCTGCCTGCAGCATCTCCTTAACCAGCTTCTCAATCTCATTCTTCTGTGTATGCGAGTATCTATAGGGTCTCACATTTATCGGTGAAGTACCTTCTTGGAGGGTGATTGCGTGCTCTCTCGTACGCCTTGGCGGTAAGCCCTCCGGCATTCTAAAAACTCCTTTAAACCTTTTTAACAAAGCGGTTATGGCTGGACTGGGGTTCGCCTCCATATCTTTGCTAGCATGCTCAAACAATGCTTGTAACTCTAGCAAGTATACCACATCTTCCTTGTCACAAAGCTTCTCCATCGTATTTAAGGACACCTGAGCTTTCAGTAACTCAGGATCACTGCAAATGGATACCCATTTCTCGTCTCGCTGGAACCTCAGTATGTGTAGCCCCCTGTTAATGCGGGTCTCTCCAAGTTCAGCCAACCAAGAGTATCCCAAAACCAGATCGATTGTTCCCAACTCAAAGAGCAAGAACTCCTCCTTAATCTGTACTCCTTGGATCACAACTTCCACCCTTTCACATTTTCCAGACCCTGAAATAACTTCTCCATTTCCAACCGCCACGCCGAACCCTACGGTCTCCACCACAGGTAACTTCAACTCCTCCACCAGTCTCTTCGAGATAAAGTTACAAGTGGCCCCCGAGTCGATAAGCACCACAACGTCTCGACCTCCAATTCTTCCCTTCATCTTCATAGTTTTCTTAGAGGTAATTCCCACCATAGAATTCAAAGACAACACATGTAACTCCTGCTCCTGAGTACCATTGTGATTCTCCGACTTCTCTTCCTCACTCAGCTCATCCTCATCTTTCTCTTCACTATCATCCAACTCCATTTTTTTAAACCTCTGAAAAGCCTTACACCTATGCCCTGCAAAGAACCGTTCTCCACAATGTCTGCAAGGGTTTTGGATGAGTTTCTTCTGATCAATGTTCTTGTTGTCACGCGGAGAGTCCACAGACTTCCTCGCTGATGTGTTCTCCCTGTAACGAGCATTACCAGAGTTAGAGTGATAATTCCGCTGGTTCGCATTGAGGGTCGGCGCCGAACTAGTCCTTTGGAAGGACCTATTGTTGTAAGCATTGCGATCATTCTCCTGTTCTTCTATGATCTTGGCCATGTCTACAATCTCATCCATTCCCACCGGCCTCAATCTCACAACCTGCTCTCGCAAACTTCGCTTCATACCGTGCAAGAATATCTCCTCTAGCACATCATTTGTCACATGAGGTACTTCTGCGGATAGCTCCTCAAACTGCTCTCTATACTCTGATATAGTTCCCGTCTGTCTCAGTCTTAACATCTGACTAAGGATGGTCCCTCCTCTTGTCGGTTTGAACCTCCTTCTCAACTTCAACTTAAAATCCCTCCAATCCAACGGCTCCTCCCGGTCCTGTATCATCCTCAACCATGTCACCGCACAACCCATCAAACACGACATCGCCAACGACAACTTCTCTCCTTCCTCCGTCTGATTCACCGAAAAACACTTCTCCATCCGAAAGACCCAGTCATCTGGGTTCTTCCCTTCAAAGTTCGGCAAATCGAGTTTCTTCGGGGGTGATTCAAGCTTTTGCTGAGCTGAATACCCAGAGGATCCCGCGTGATACGACGGAGTGTTGAGCTCCGCAGATCTGAAAGGAATCGCCGTCTCCGGAACCTGTAAGAGGCCCTTCTCTGAACGGATCTGCAACCCTTGGGTCTTGGAAGCAGATCCTTCCTTCTCACCGCGAATCTCACCAGTCCACCATCCTTTGGCTCCACCTTGTCCTGATTTGTCACCACCACCGTTTGTTTCTGGAACATCGCCATCAGCTGAGCATGACGCTCCTCCGCCTTCCGATCGACCTCCAAAAACTTTTGATCACTCTTCACCGTCGCTTCCTGAATCGATCGCTCACTCCTCGCCGTGGAGTCACGTAGATCATCGATCGCGTTTGCGAAATCATTGATCTGACCTTCGAGAGCAGAGATCCGTTCGGTATGAGTCTCCTGCTTCGGAGGCATTTTCAGCTCTGATACCAATGATAAGCAAGCTTATCCGTAACAAGAAAAGGGGAAGAGGATAAGAAGAAAGGATTAGAAGATAAGATAATGTTTATTGATCAATTATGATAATCCCCAAATGATTACAACTCATAGCTTAAGTAGAGAAACGCATAATGTAAAACGACAACGTTCGACACTTTATTCAACAGTAACTTCGACCCAAACTCTCTAACCCACAGAGAGTCTTCCCTTCACTTCAAACTTCCCTCTAGCCACTTTTCTTCACTCTCTGCGATCTCCTTCTCTTCTGAACAAACGCCAACGGTACTGCCAACTTATCACCAAATCTCATTCGATCCCTTGTGAAAATTTCCTTTCTACTAATCAAATATAGGGTTTTGGATTAAGGAACATGAGTCGCAAACTCTCAACGGGATCTTCTTCTTCATTCTACGAATCTACGTCCAGTTATATCAGATTGTGGACGATCATTCGTCGGATCAGATCATCTCGTGGAGCAAAAGCAATACTAACAGTTTCATCGTCTGGGACATGAAAAAGCTCCGCAGCGAAATTCTTCTCAAATCATCCTTTGTTTTAGGCAAAAACGTGACGGAGTTTATCGCAAAGCTTCGCTCTCATATGGGAGGTGGACAGCTAGATGCTCCATGACGTCAAAAAATCCAGGAGGAAATATCTTCTCAAAGTTGCACAATAAGATGGGAATGTTCTCCTGAAGCAGTTCTACAACTTCTTCTTTAAGAGTGTGTGTGCTCAGATCCCTGAAAAATGCTCCAATGCCTTTTATATTCCAAAAACAATTAAACACATTGTTAGTCGTATATTATTTTGCAAACTAGACCGTTATAAAATTATTGTGATATAAAACACTACGAACCTGCAAGTGCTTCATGTACGTTTGTTGGAAGTAGCTCCGCAAATGCAAAGGGCAGTAGTCGTTGCATAAAGACATGACAATCATGACTCTTCATCCCAGAGAACTTTTGACCCTTTTCAACACATCTAGAGAGATTTGAAACATACCCATCGGGGAACTTCACTTCTGATGCCACCCAGTTGAACAACACCGACTTTTTTTCTGAAGACAGTCTGAATATCGGAACGGGAACTTGTCCATTGCTTTTAATATGTAACTCGCTTCTTGAGCAAATATCCGGCAAGTCCAACCTCGATTTTATGTTGTCTTTTGTCTTCCCTGGGACATTCAATATTGTATTCATGATGTTCTCGAAGAAATTCTTCTCTATATGCATCACATCAAGGTTGTGGCGCAGAAGAAGATCCTTCCAATATGGCAACTCCCAAAATATACTCTTCTTGTGCCAGTTGTGATGAACACCGTAAGAATCAGGCATATTACGAGGGACATGCCAATTACCACCCCAACGAACTGTTTCGTTAGCTCCGTAGTAGTCGATTTGTGCTTCAATTTGTTCTCCAGTTAGATATGGTGGAGAAGTGTCTCTCACAACCCTTTTGTGCCTAAACAAATTCTTGTTTCTTCGGTAAGGATGACCAATGGGAAGAAATCGACGATGACAATCAAACCAACTTGTCTTCCTACCATTCTTCAGTTGAAACGCATCTGTCGTTCCATTACAATATGGACAAGCTAATCTCCCATGTGTAGTCCATCCAGACAACATCCCATATGCAGGAAAGTCACTTATGGTCCACAAAAGCATAGCTCGCATCGTAAAATTCGTCTTCGTTGAACAGTCGTACGTCCTCACCCCTGTTGACCACAAATCCTTCAACTCTTTTATCAGTGGTTGTAGGAAAACATCCAGGGACCTTTTTGGATGGTTCGGACCAGGTATCAATATCGTCAAGAATAGCAACTCCCGTTGCATGCACATCTCCGGTGGCAGGTTGTATGGCGTAAGAAAGACTGGCCACAATGAATATTGTCTCCCTGACATTCCGAACGGACTAAATCCATCTGTGCATAATCCGAGATACACATTCCGGCTATTGCTAGCAAAATCCGGATGTACTTTGTTGAAATGTTTCCAGGCTCTTGCATCTGATGGATGAGTCATCTCACCATCCGTCTGAGTATGCTCGGCATGCCATCTCATCTTTGCAGCAGTCTGCTCTGATTGATACAATCTTTTCAATCTGTCTGTAATTGGTAGGTACCACATCCTTTGGTACGGTACCCTATTACGTCCCCGTCCTTGCGGCTTGAATCGTGGCTTCTTGCAGAATCGACATACTTCTAGCTTCTCATCATCTCCCCAATAGATCATGCAGTTGTCGATGCAGACATCTATCATCTCCGAAGGCAACCCAAGACTATAAACTAATTTCTGAATCTCATAATAAGAATCAGCAGACACATTGTCTTCCGGCAAATACTCTTTAAACAAGTCCGCCCATTCGTTCATGCAACTTTCAGGTAGATTGTGATCAGTTTTAATATTCATCATTCTAGCAGCCAACGACAATTTAGAGAGACCTTCTCTACAACCACTGTAAAGTGGTTGATTCGCCGCGTTTAACATTCCGTAAAACTTTTTTGCATCTATATTAGGTTCTTCATCTTCATCATGAGCTACGAATGCATCAGCTACCATATCATGAACCCTATCATAATCTACCATCTCCTCCTGATGGTAACTATGTTCATTATGCAAATGATGATTAACCGGTTCTTCCTGAAAATTGCTATTACTACTACTAGCTTCATTCTGATCATAATTATAACCTTCCCCATGTTGAAACCAGATATAGTAATTTGGCGTGAAACCTCTATTTATTAAATGCTTCCAAACATTTTCACGGTTTGCCAATTTCGAATTGTTGCATTTCCGACAAGGACAGAACATCTTACCACTTTCTTGGGCGAGCGGTGTTGAATCTGCTTGGTGCATAAATGTCTCCAGCCCCGCAAGGTATTCTTTCGTCACTCTCCCGTTAGCATCTCTATGCATATACATCCAATTCCGCAACTCGTAAATAGTCCCAGAGCCAGCCATTTTTTTTTCTTTCACGTTTTTTGTTGTTGGTGTGTTTAAAATGATGTTCCAACATCCATATTTATAGAAAATTTCGAATCTGGTAGTTGTAATTTTACTATGAAATTACGACGAAAATTAATTGTATGGCCAAAAAAAAACGTGAGCCACCTACCAAGTTGGTGGATTCAAAATTTCCTCGTTAAGTACACGTAAAATATTTCGTCGTAAAGCACTCGCGAAATTTACGTGGCTTTTACGAGGAAAAACTATTTCTTCGTAAAAGCCACGTTAATTTACATCGTCTTTACGACGAATATTTTTTGTCGTTAGCTTACGACGAAATAACGATGCTTTTCTTTCTCAACGTACTTTCCTCGCAAAATCAACGTTTCTTTACGAGGATTATTTTTCCTCGTTAATCTTCCTCGTTAAAATTACGTTTTCTTGTAGTGTCCTAGTATCCATTCTATAATCTGAGGAAGAACATGCTGGAGCCCCTAAGCCGGTTTTAACATACACGAGAAGCACATCATCAGTGTCGAGATCAAACATGAACTTTAATGAGCTTCGACACGGTCAGGATAAGCTGTTGGTTGATCGATCTTGTTAAGTTGTTAATCAGGGGTACTTTAGCGAGTTAGCTTCGAATGCTAGGTAAAAGTTGGTCGCCGTTTGTGCTTGGACACCGTTTAAAGATTAGTTAACATAACTACTTGTTGATTTAGATTTCGAGATGAGTACTAATCATAGGATCAACAGATCAAGGGTACTGATCAAGGTAACTCAAAACAACTTTTTAATTATTTCTTAAGCATATCAAAATAAGAAAACAAATATGAATACTGGTGGTTCTCTTCCTAACTAATTCATCAAAAGCATAAAATAAACTAAAGAGAAGTGTGCTAGACAAATCAATGTCTTTCGGAATCTAAACAAGCTAGCTTAGGCTTTATCGCACCATTAGACTCTCCTCTAACATTGATGCATTCAGCAGGAGGATGTGACGATCGTTTGTGATATTTCTTTCCTTTTCCTTCCTCTTGGTCAAGAATGTCTATATCGTTCATGTATATATCTCTGCATGGAACTGATTTGCTGCATAGTAGTTCCACAAACGGTTTCTTCACTGCTGTTCCATGTATGTGCTTGTACATTATATTCTTGATCTCCACAGCATCAGTCTGTGAATATGAATTAGTTAGCATTCAATTTTATTAATTTTGAATATAGTCTCAAACAACAATGAATCATTAACATATCCCAGAGTAGAGAACAAACAAAAAAGGAAAACATAAAATATAATATATCTACATGCAATAAACTAATATAAGAAAATTCATTTATATAACAAGAAGAAAATAATCTACTTACATGGTTATTGCATTGCGAGTGAGGACAGTAAAACTGATCGATGATGATAGGTCGGGTTACACCATGTAGCTTTATACGTTCAAATAAAATGTTTCGAACTAGTCCTCTTCCTCCCTAAATAATTAAAAAATTTGGATAAAATATGACAAAAAATATTGTCACAAAATAAAATAGTCGGATCAAATATTGCAACCGATAGTCACAAAATAAAATAATCGGATAAAATATTGCAACTGATATAGTTTCAATCTTTGATTTTACCTGCCATGTCTTGATTCTAACTCCATTATCTGTTTTCCTGAAGATACAGTCTCGAACGATAACGTTTTCCACTGTTTCTTTAGAACCATTTCGACCTAAGCTTCCGATGCTTGTTTGAGCAATATAAAATTTGCTATAATTAGTTATAATCTTTGGATTAATTTTACAATAATCAAAGGTTATAATTGATACATGTAAGGTTATACAGAAGAAAATATACCTTATCCCATGACCCGGACCACACGAGATTCCTGATATATTAACGTACTTTGAACCATCACCAATAGATATACAATCATCACCTAAAAATACCAAATATAACATGTAACTAATTATTAAAGTTAGAGATCATTATTTGATAAATAAGATGTCTACAAAGATCAACAATGAATCACCTGTATGAATGTTACTATTGTGTACGAAGACATTCAGACAACGTTGAATGTGAATGCCATCAGTATTAGGGCTATCACCATCGGCGGTTATGGTGAGTTGCTTAACGAAAATCCATTTCGAATCTTCCAATGACATTTGAAAATTTGGACTGTCTTTAACCACAATGTTACTTATATGCACATTACTCGAATGTGATATAACCATACCCTAAGAGAAACAAATCATATAAAATAGTTTGCAACAAACGTATATTTGAGTTTGAAGATTTTATTGAAACATAATTGCATACCCGTGGTCTTCTGTGGCATGCCTATAAATTTAAACAATATAAAATGAGTTTAATGAAGATAAAATAAAGTTATTAGCTAAAATCAATAGAAAAGCTATAAAATTTAAATGAACTTACTTGTTCATACTTTTTGCAATTTAGCGACCACCATTTTGGCCCTTGGCCATCAATCGTACCAGGACCATCGATATAAAGTCCATTAATATGTGCAAATTCGATCCACTGATGACAGTAATCTTCATTGCATTTCCATTGATATGGAGCATAAGGAGCAGTTAGGTTTCCACTGATCTACAATTAAAAAATGTAGCTACGATGAAAATAATATACTATGTCGTTCAAACTTACAACTCTATGGTTATGAAAAAAATGATTTTATAATTTTAATTAAAAATAAATCAATATGGTTTAAATATCACAAATTCACTAAGTTACTGTATGTGTTATATATCGGAAAAAATATTAGCAAACTATGGCTAAGTGAATTTCCGTTCTAAAAAAACTATGGTTAAGTAAATTTTCATGAGCCTATTCGTAAGCCTAATAAATATTTAATCAACCCTGGTGCACAACCGGAGATAAGGAAATGACAAACCTCGGTCTCTTAACTCTCATGATTTGACATATTTTATATTTTTCGGCTAAAAAATTATTCTTATATCTCTTAAATATTTGAGAAAGGTTCTTAATTTTTTTTTAATTAAAATCTAAGAAAAACTAAAAATCGTCTTTTAGCTGAATCTAAGAATCCCAGTTAAGAGACCGGAGTTAATCATGGTCTAATATCTCTTCCTCCCTATGAATTAGGGCTATAGAAGAGAAAGATTAGAATAGACTAGAGTACGAACGCCGACATCATTTTGAAACATTTTCCTCACAATTAAAGTTCAACATGCCTGTAATAAATATACCCGTTAAATGTTTTCATTGATTTGTATGTTGTTGATGTAAATTAGGTTTTATAGATCTTAAACACACATACACACACACACATATAAGTATTACATACCGAAAAAACGATTTTCTTGGATTTACAAGGACCATGAAACCCAACTGGCTGAAGAAGAAATGTTCTTCCTTGAGGAATCTCCATGGTTGATTTAGATCCAATGTAATTGCATGTGTCTTCCCATGCATCCATGAATGCCTGAAAAAACATTATTACAAAGAAAAGTATGTATATTTCAATCTAGCTTGTATATTTTCAATATATATGATATAATTTACCAAAAAAAAAAGAAGACTAACCTTAGTATCGTCGGCATATCCATTTCCTATTGCTCCATAATCAAAAACATTGAAAATTTTACTGTTAACATCAGGAGAAGAATGAGAAGGACCTGTTTGATTATTGTGGAAGAGAGAAAAAAGATATGTTAAGAGCATAAAAAAATCCATTTTCTTCTGTGCGACTAGAACAAGAAAAATGGAAGTATAATATACTTAAACGTGATTGAGGTTTGTTACAAAATCTTCATGTAAGATCTGATTTTTTCGTTCATAGATTCTGATCTTATTTGATAATATAAAATTTTGGTTTTCCATATTTTTATGTAACAACAAAAAGGTATCCAGTTGTTTATTCCAGCATATCACAAATTAAATTTCCTTTTAAATTAGTATTGTAACTATATAAAAAATAAATATATTCCGAAAACCTATTTTTCATTAATCGAAATAGTTATATTGAAAATTGGTTGTTACAAAAAAAGTGTTGAATATTTAAGAAAACATAACAATAAAGAATAAAAGTATCGGTGACGCCATCTGTTTTATCCGAAGATCTACGGGTCACATATCACCATGTCAAATATAAGTTTCTGTGACGCCAAATTACTTTTTATCTAATTAAACGCAATCATCATTTTAAATACTAAAGTAATTAAAGGGGAGAACCCATATTCGAGACGCATAATAACCATTACAAAAAGAATTTAACATGTTAATGTTACAGAATGGTTTGAATATGTATCACAGCAACGGAGCTGATATATACAGTATATCGTAATAATATGTAAAAGACCATATATAGGTGAAATAGGCGAGGGGGAGGAAACGTTAGCCAGACTTGTAGTGGAAGCTGGGAACCAAAAATTTCAACTTATTTATCGTGAATGGCGAAATCTGATGCACTTCGATCCTGTTAGTTCCGCTTTGTTTTTCTAGCGTCACTCGTCATATATTTAGTTAACACTTAACAGACTCCAGTATCAGCAACTGCATTATAATGGCTTAACCATGTACAGACCAGACCACCCGTAACATATGTTACAGTTTACACATTCGTTAACTTTGAATTTCAGAGTTTTTGTACAAAGGACTTGGATTTAAAGAGGCTCAATTTTCTTGAAGGGACGACTGAAAATTTTCGGTCTATGGTTGGAATCCGAGGTGGTAGAAACAGAAGCGGGGACCAATCCGAGGTTCAAAATATTTCTATCTTTTGAAAACGCTGTCGTTTCGGCTTAAGATGAAACGACGCCGTTTTAAAATTATAAGGGGTTTTACCGGGTAGTTTTACTCATCGCTCGAATCGACAGATAACAATCAAAGTGGAGTGGGCAATGAACTTGAAATTAGCAAATCCTTTATGGGTTCCTGTAAAAGCTTTGTTATGTAGAGCAACCACCCGGAGGAGGAGTCTTTTCACTGCCATAAACAGTTTAGCCGAAAAGAAGGATGAGGATGAGGAGGTTTTGGTAGTTGTTGGTGGCGGAGCAGCTGGAGTTTATGGAGCCATTAGGGCTAAGACTCTCTCGCCGGAACTGAGAGTTTTGGTTATCGAGAAAGGGAGGTTTCTTTCCAAGGTTTTAGCTTCTTCTTGTTTCTATTAACTAAATGGATAAATTTTTATTTGGTTCATTCTTTTGTCATTTGCAATCTGTAGGTGAAGATTTCTGGTGGTGGTCGATGCAATGTCACCAATGGGCATTGCACAGATACGATTGTGAGTGTTGTTCCACACAGAAAGTTTCAAACTTTATGCTTGAAAACTTCAGAATCTTTGATCATGTGGGAAGCATATTGTGTTTAACGGTTTAGCTTACTTAATATCAGATTTGTATATAAAGTATTCACAGAGCTTTAACGATGTTACTATTGTCCGTATTGTTCACATAGAAAGCCTCAAACTTAAATGTTTGGAATTGTAGCTTGGTTTAGCTTGATTTGTGTTTCTGTTAACGTAATATTAATTTTGCAAGTAGAGAGATTCCCAGAGGGTTGCATACACACTATTGTGACTGTTGTTATATACATAGAAAGCTTGAAACTTTTCGCATGAGGAATTGCAAAAATCATGAAGCTTTCTTCTAGTTTTGTCTTTAATCCTGTGCGAAGCATATCTGTTTTGGTTTGATTTGAACTTATGTTAACTACATTTGTATGTAGAGGTTAGCGGAGAATTATCCACGTGGTAATAAAGAGCTTAAGGGTTCTTTCTTTTACACACATGGACCTGCTGATACCATGTCATGGTTTTCTGAGCGTGGAGTCCCACTAAAGGTTGTGAATCTCCCATCAACTTAATCTTTGCATATGTTTTGTTCTATTCGACCTAACTCTAGTATCCAACAGACTGAAGACGATGGAAGAGTATTCCCTGTGAGTGATAATTCAGCTTCTGTAGTTGATTGTCTCTTACACGAAGCTACTATTAGAGGAGGTATCATACAAACATCTCTTGAAATAATCCATTCTTCTTCTTTATTCCTGCCTTCTCTTTTATCCATTCAAATTTCATGAACCAGTCAGGCTTGAGAGAGGAAAGTCTGTGTTAAGTGCTTCTACTAAACCTGATGGGAAGTTCCTTGTTAAAGTTGGGAAGCGAACTGCTGACGTTTCTGAATCTATCCAAGCTTCATATCTTCTTATTGCTACTGGAAGTAGCCCACAGGTTTCTTTGAAGTAACAACATGAATTCTTTTTTTCGTAAAGCCATTTTGACAATGTTTTCTTAAGACTTGTTTGATTATGTTACAGGGTCACTCCTTAGCCACTCAGTTTGGTCATTCCATTGTCGATCCAGTACCGAGTTTATTCACTTTTAAGATCAATGATCCGTTGCTTGCTGAGTTAGCAGGAGTAATTTTCCTCTGTTTTTATACTTTTAAAATGTATCATAAACTTCATGTTTGAGATTGTTTCTTTCTCTTGCTCAGATTAGTTTCTCCAAAGTCCAAGCCAAACTGAAACTAGAACATCCACGCTCGGATATGTCAAAGCTCGTGCAGGTGTGCATCTCTCTTCCTCATTTGTTTAACATTCTTTATCATGAGGATAGGTTCTTCAAATTTACTTGTTTTGTATCAAGGTTGGTCCAATGCTTGTGACACATTGGGGACTTAGTGGACCGGTTATTCTCCGGCTCTCTGCATGGGGTGCACGCCATCTCTTTACTTCAGAGTACAAAGGTTCGGATCTTCCTTCTTCAACGAGAGAAATTTTGTTCTCTGTTCACTCTGTGATGTTAATAAAGGTTGATATGGTTTGGTTTCAGGGCTTCTTAGTGTTGACTTCATACCGGATATTAACATTGAAACTGCTAAATCTCTACTCAAACAACACAAGCTGCAGTTTTCAGTTACAGCATTTCACACTTTTACTCTCTTTCATTTTTCTCTTGGTCTTTTATTTTAAAAGTTTTGATCATTGTTTGATGCAGAAGAATAAGGTATCCAATACTTTTCCTCCTCAATTCGGTCTTGTCAATAGATTCTGGAGATACATTCTAGACCGCGAGGTTCTTACCAAACCTTCTTTCGTTGCTTTAACCTATCGTAAAACCTGTTGATCTTATGAAAATGTTCTTGACCATCTTCTTGATCTACCAGGGTTCCTCAAAAGACACTTTGTGGGCTTCCCTGTCAAATAACTCCTTGAGCTCCATCTCTGATCTTCTTAAGCATTGTACATTTCAAGTCACTGGAAAGGTATACCATCAAATATGAAATTTAGTATCATTATATTACTCAAGATGGTGGTGATGACGCTGTCCTTTGTTATGTTGCTATAAAAGGGTCAATACAAAGATGAGTTTGTGACAGCAGGAGGAGTTCCTTTGTCCGAGGTTTGCTTTTTTGAAAACTTAAAACTAATCCTGTGTTTTTTTTGGGTTGGGGTTTGTACTAGACCTAATCTATAATGTCTTCTGCTGTTTTCAGATTTCTTTGAAGACAATGGAGAGCAGATTGGTTCCTAATCTTTTCTTTGCAGGAGAGGTAAACGTTGCGTTATTTGGTACAATGTTTATTTGGTCTTTTTACATACTATACACATGACATGACCATCGTAGCATCATATCCTTCCTTTCTTACATTATGTGTCTGCAGGTACTAAATGTAGATGGAGTTACAGGAGGTTTCAATTTTCAGGTTAACATGCAACTAGGACTACTCAGACGCAATCAAAATGTTAACATGTCATAGTAATTCATGCAAGTATTTTTTTTATATGCAGAATGCTTGGTCAGGTGGATATATCGCTGGCACCCACATCGGCAAATTAGCAAGTAACATAAGTTCTACAGAAAGAAAAGTAGTCGGATTATAGTCTTCTTAAGAGACAAACATTTTAATATTTGATTTTTCTATTATCTATCTATGTAGGATCAATCTCTGTCTCTTTTTCAAAAGAGGTGTCCACAAATAATACCATGGCCTGCAACAAAGAGAAAATAAATGAGTCAGTATTTATTATGAAAACAAGCTAAACATTATTTATTTCACACATAAAAATTGCATCTGTGAATCATAATAGTCTTCTAGTACAAAAAAGATTCATAATAATCTTATCGAAAAGTTGATAGCTAGAACAAGAAAAATAAAGAAGGGTTTGCATGCTTGAAACTGAAACGCTGATATTTGGTTAACTTATTAGTCAAACTGAGACAACCTTGGTATTGTTGAGTACCTATTTGGTTAACATAAAAACTTGAGTTCTTACAACTTCTAATCATAAGCAAGTGTCCTATTTTTGCAGCTCTAGACATTTGTTTATTTTCAGACCGTTTTCGTCAATTGAAAACATGATTAACATCTTCCTTTCTATATCACATTGTGTATTTGATCAACTAGGTGTTTTGCCCGCGATGCGGACTTAAACATTTTCATAATTTTTGAAAAGTTTTTTGTACACTATATTCATTATACTAAAATAAATCTTAAAATAACTTAATATTATATTTTTAATTATAGAATTAAAAAAATATTTGATTTGTATTTAATTATGTAATTTATGTCTTTAACTTTTTTACTAAAATACTTTTTCAGATAACAATACAATATATATATATATATATAGAATTTTTTTAATTATATTTTTTCATTTTGGATAATTCAATATTCTATTTTAAATTATTTAATTAATAATTTTATTTGATTAATATTTAGTTTTATAAATCATGTTTTTAACTTTTTACTAAAAAACATTTTCAGATAAAAATACAATATATACATAAATTACTCTTTTTTAAATTTTATTTCCAGATTTGGATAATTCTTACTACAATTAATTTTAATCAATTATCTAATCAAATAAATTAAAATTTCGTTTTTATTTTTTAATTTAGTTATACATTTTATTCATTAAGTGTATAAACGTTATTAACCGCTCTTTAACGTGAGAGCTCGATTCCAAAAATTTACTTTGCAAATAATAGTATAAATTCTTATAAATATTTATGTTATTGAATTAAGTTTTTGTTATTATTCTTAAAAAATATTTTTAATTCGAGTGTTAGTTAATTTAACAATTTTTGTTTCTTATTAAATATTGTGTTATTCGATTTAGGAAAATTTCATGATAATGATATCTAAAAGAAATTTAATAGAAATTTGTTATAGAAGTTTAAGGAACTAATAACTGACTTTCTCTATTTCTATGATAAATAAATAGTCTGTTTTCATATTTTTTTAGTCAAGTTTTTATTCAATTTTTATTTTCATGTACAAAGAATCAAAAAAGTTTATGAAATTTAGAAGAAGAATGGGTTTCCATCAAATTTATTTGCATTTCTTAAAAATATAAAACATAAAATAGACAAGTGGATTAGAATCGGAACAAATAATTTAAAATCTCTTATTTTATGTATTCAACTCAATTATTTCAGGCTGACAAAAAAAAACTCAATTATTTCAAATACAATTAAAATTTGAGAAAAAGACTAGGATATCACCAAACCAAGTTTTTGTTCCCAAAGTAGCACTCAAGGCTCAAAGTCACAAAAATAGGTTTCATTAAAGAGGTAAATATACACTTATATCCATTGGGTTAATTAATCCAAACCTAGGGTTTAGAGTTAAGGGATGAAGTTTTGGAATTAGGGTTTAAAATTTTATAAAAAATAAATATTAAAATAAAAGATAAAAATTTTAAAAACAGTTTCAAAAAGTATTTTTTAAATTATAAAAAGAAAATTTGAAAAAAATAAAAAAAAATAAAAAAATAAAAAAAAGTTTCAAAAAAAAGTTTATAAAAATTTCGAATCTGAAAACATATAATCTGAAACTATTAAAAAAAATTCTTTTTTTATTTTATTTATTTTTATTTTATTTATTTTTGTTTGTTTATTTAATTTTAAACTAAGGGTATTAGGGATATTTTACCCTTTAATGAATGTCATTTTTGTGACTTTCTCCTTCTAGTGCTATTTTTGAGACATAAATTTCAAAAGGTGCTATTATTGACAATTGCCCTTAAAATTTCTTAAATTTTGATTTAGGTAGACCAGTTAATAACGGTTAGTAAGTAAAAGCGTAGTTTAACCAGTTCATCAGAAACCACGATTCGAAAAAACCGAACCTATTGGTTCTATTCTAAACCATTTATTTTCAGCCGTCTTGGCATGTTGTTAGTTTGGCCACGAGAGAGGCAAAGACAGTCGTCGTTTCAGGTTTAGGGTTTTAGGTGTCACAACAAAACTCTCTTTCTCACTTTCTCATTTTCGATTTATCCTAATTGAATCACTTTTATGAACCCCTCTCTCCTCACCAAATGCAAAGCCTTTCGCTCCCTCGCGCATGTGTATAAAGCTTGGAACCGGAATATTATCTCCGCCTCTTCCGATGTCTCAGTCACTGATTCGAGCAATCTCATCTCGCAAGAACCAATTGGGTTTTGGGTTCCTCTCCAGACTCTCTAATTCTCGCCACTTTCACTCCCAATGGCAAATCACTGCTCCCAAATGCTCCACACATTCATCTTTAGGTAAAAAAGTTTCATTCTTTCGATCATATACATCCAAAGTTGTTCCCTTTTTCTTAAATCTCTCTCTTCTCAGGCAGTTTTGTAACCGGCTCTAGACGGTTTTCCGGTAACTTGATCCCGGAGTTGAACCGCACTTGCTTAGTCCGACAGACAAATGGGCTTTGTTCGGTTTCTTTGAACGAAGTATCTGACTCAAATCTTGTGTCTGAGGGAGAAACCATTGATATAGAGGATGTTGGACCTTTGGATAAGAAGAAGCCAATGGTTGTTTACAAGAAACCTATTGACTTCACCAAAATCGATGCTAAGCTACTTCCCACTGTGATGATCATTGGCCGGCCTAACGTTGGCAAATCCGCCTTGTACAACCGGTTTGTTTTCTTGCTTAGATGTATACTGTTTTGATATGGATATGTTGTTGTAGACTCAGTTGATTGATTGTGTTGTTGTTTGTGGATTCAAGATTGATTCGGAGGAGGGAGGCCCTGGTTTACAACACTCCAGATGATCATGTCACTAGGGATATAAGAGAAGGGATTGCCAAGTTAGGTGACTTGAGGTTCAATGTCTTGGACTCTGCTGGTATTGAGACCGAAGTTTCTTCCGGTACTATTCTTGGTCGAACCACATCTATGACTGCTAATGTTCTTGCAAGGACTCAGTTTGCAGTTCTTATTATCGACGTGAGGTGAGAGTTTTTATTCTTTTAAGTTGCAATCAACTAAGCTGATGTTAGTGCTTTGATTATGTTTTTGTAGGGCGGGTTTGCATCCATTGGATTTAGAAGTTGGTAAATGGCTGAGAAAGCATGCTCCACAGATTAAGCCTATAGTAGTAATGAACAAATCAGAGTCTATAGGTGAATCTCTTGCTGAAGTTTCTTCAGAGGCTCTTGCGCTTGGATTTGGAGAGCCTACTGCTATCTCGGCTGAAACCGGACTTGGGATGACAGCACTTTATGAAGTTCTCCATCCTTTACTAGAGGATTACATGGTCCAAACCTTAAACGGTAAATAAAACTGTATCAAGAATCACTTTACTAGAAGAGTTTTTCTCTTTGCTGAACCTTGTCGTGGTATATATCAGATAGATGCAGTCAATATGATGTTACAAGTGAGGAGAATCTCTCTGAAGAAGACGAGTCCAAGTTGCCGCTGCAGTTAGCTATTGTGGGTAGGCCTAACGTTGGGAAATCAACATTGCTAAATGCATTGTTGGAAGAAGAGCGTGTGTTGGTGGGTCCTGAAGCTGGTCTCACTAGAGATGCTGTGAGAGTTCAGTTCGAGTTTCAGGGCAGGACCGTCTATATGGTACGTTTACCATTCTCATTAGCTGGACAAGGTCTCACTAGTTCACTTCGTTTGATGTTTTATATTGGATGTTTGTTAAGGTTGACACTGCTGGTTGGTTGGAGAGAACAGAGCGAGACAAAGGACCAGCGTCTTTAAGTATCATGCAATCAAGAAAGAGTCTGATGCGTGCACATATTGTCGCTTTAGTTCTCGATGCTGAAGAGGTTCTGTCATATTCAAACACAGTTGCCTTCTTTCTGTTGCACACCTAAAGCGATAGCATGTGTTTTTGTTTTCGCAACGTACAGATCATCAAATCTCAACGCAGTATGACACATTCAGAAGTAGTTATAGCCAGACGGGCTGTAGAAGAAGGACGTGGTCTGGTCGTTATCGTTAACAAAATGGATTGTCTAAGAGGGAAACAGAACTCTGAGATGTACAAGAAAATCAAAGAAGCTGTTCCCATTGAAGTTCAGACAGTTATCCCACAGGTAATTTGATTGATCTTTTGTTAAATCTTGAGGTTCTTGATTGATGAGAAAATTATCTTTTGGTCACAGATTACAGGAATCCCTGTTGTGTTTATCTCTGCACTAGAGGGAAGAGGACGTTTACAAGTAATGAATGAAGTTATTGGCACATACAAGAGATGGTGTTCAAGACTTTCCACTGGTCGCCTCAACCGCTGGTTAATTAAGGTCTGCACTTATCAATGGATTTAGACTATAGAAAAAATGTGACATCATGAGTTGTCTAATCGTTTTGTTATGTGTGTTGTGTTAGGTAATGAGCCGACATTCTTGGAAAGACTTTGCTTCACAGCCAAAGATCAAGTTCTTCACTCAGGTGAAAGCTAGACCACCAACTTTTGTGGCGTTTCTGACCGGTAAAACGCAGTTACTGGAGAGCGACATAAGGTTCTTGACTAAATCATTGAAAGATGACTTCGATTTAGGAGGGACTCCTATTCGAATCATACAACGGTCTGTTCTTCGGACTAGTCCCTCTGGTAAAAGCAGCGGTGGAACCGCCAACCGCACTGGTGGTCCTGCAAGGCAAAGAACCACCTCAGACAAACGGACCGTTTCGGTTTAAGAAGTCGTTATAACTAAAGAAATAATTCCTTTTTTTTTTCTTTTCAAGAAATAATTCCTATATCAACTAGTTTTGTTATTTTTGGTGTTCTGTATCCTGTTTCTTACTATTATACTTGTTATATACGTGCTATCCCTCAACCCTTGGCTCTCTTGTTGTTGTTATGCTACGATTCTCTGTTACAACGGATGTGAAAAGATAATGGGGAAACAGACGAAAAAATAAATTGTTATGTCCACAGGTTATTCCGAGTGCAATATAAATTATAAAAACACAATATATGAGTAAGCAAACAAAGTTCTAAAACTTTAGAGCTGACGCACATGCGGCCTTTAGATAAGTTTGGTTAAGCATAATACCACGGTCCAGCGAGATCTCTGACTGACTAAAGCTACCGGGTCATGCCAGATCTAAGGCATCTTGTACTAAACAAAGATTAAGTATGTTTCAAGACAAAAATCTATAAACAACTGAAGCAAAAGGTATGAAGAAAAACTAAACAAAAAATCATAATCAGTGATATCAGACCTATTCTGTAGAAGTTGGATAGCGCACACACTCAACATTATGATCACAACAAGATTATTCGTACCGTTCCTTCAGATCTGAAGTTTAGGGTTACTCTTGTCCTGCATAGGAACTCTGAGAAAAATAGTTCAAGAACACTTTACTTATCAAACTTTCAAAATCTTATGATCTTATCGTAATTTATCAAACTGGAGATAAGTATTATAAAACAGCTCATGTTTCTTTTGAAATGAGTTCCTGGAAATACGACGACCATTTCCTCCCGGAGCCCTCATCGTCGGGCCTGACCTCATCCATAAGAGGACTATAACCAGTGCTATTACGAGGCCAATGACTTTTGTTTGAGTATCGAAATACTCCAAGATCATCTTGATATGTGATAAAAGCTTCAATTTTTTTTCTTGATTGGTTAGTTAGTGAACGGGTGTATTCATCAGTTTATAAAGTTGTGATGTGTGAGTGTGATTCAATTCAATCCCAAAGCCGACAAAGTCTCTTTTAACTTTGTTAGTAGTTGTTACAACGTTACTATAAAGCACAGAAGGTGGGTGGGTGGACTCAGAATACATGATATAACCGGAAAATGGTTGGAACTAACATTATAAAAGAAAGATGCTCACCATCCTTTTACTTTTGTTTTATTTTTTAAATTTCTTACAAAAATTAAAATACATATATATATATATATAACTTTTATAAATGAACAGTAAGTTAAATTTTTTAAAAGATTGTATGCGATTCGAAAATTAGAATTCTGCAATACTTGCGCTTGCAAGACATATATGATAGGAACATAGAAGATCATAAGATTTTCCAAATCAATATCGATCTTCTGATACATGTAAGGATTTTTATCAACAATCAACACATCGGATACTTTACCATATATCAAATAAGCAAGATAGACTTAGTAGATAATATTTCTATAAAATTATTTTTATATTGTTGAAATAAAGTAATGGCGGTAAATTAATAAATCATTTTTTTTGTTTCAAAAATGTCCAAAAGTAGATATTTTCATATAGTATCTACTCATCCATTAGCTATCCATCTACATAATGTCTATCCATATGTTTTCTAATGTTGCCCATCCACGAACTATTCAGCTGACCACCCACGAACTGCGAGAATAGAGAGTAAATGAAGTGATAATTGTTGAGAATAAAAGTCTGGTCGAGTAAAACAATAGAATAGTGGAGGATGTTGAGTCTCCAAATGGGTTTCAAGTTCTTCAAATGGTTCACATGTTGAGTCTCCAAATGGGTTTCAGGTTCTTCAAAATGGTTCACCAGGAAGAGGAAGAGGAGGGAGAAATAGTTGAGGAGGATGAGGACTCTGCTGAGGATGAGGTACAAGCAAACTCAGCGAAAGAGGAAACTGGTAGTCGAGTAAATCTAAAGAGGTCGGCTCAAGCTGCTGGGAAGCGAGGTAGAGGGAAGCATAAGTATGTTATTGCGAATTCACGTGGGTTGGTGAAAACTGTAGTTAACAACCAAAGCAAAAAAAATTCCTCTCGTAGGAACCGATGACGTCAATTTTTGCTTGGAACATGTGTGGATTCAATAAGCCGTGCAAATAAAAAGCGGTACGATCTAGAGTTAGAGCTGCGAAGTTATCTTTAGGATGTTTGGTGGATCCGAAGGTTCGTGAGGAAAATTTTCTAGGAGTTTTAATGCGACTTTTCCAGGCTGGCAGTGTTTGCATAACTACAGTCACCATAGACTGGGGCGTATCTGCAGGGTATGCTGGTCGGAATCTGTGGATGTGGTACCAGTGCTTGTGAGTTCTCAGATGATTACATATTTGGTTCGTTTCAAGGAGTCAAATGACATCTTTCTTGCCTCCTTTGTCTATGCGTCGAATTGTATGGTGGAAAGGCGAGAGTTGTGGAGGGAAATGAAAATGGTATCGTGGCAGGTTGCAAGTGGGCCAAATCCGTGGATCGTTCAAAGTGATTTTAATGTTACTCTTTCGGCAATGGAGCACTCCCGATTCCTGAATACAGCAGGGGAGTCAGCATATGTGATTTGATATGGATATTGTTCGCATATGTGATTTGGTGGATGTTGCTCTCTCTGGTCCACAATGCACATGAACAAATAATCAAGATGATAACCCCATAAGCAAGAAGCTTGACAGAGTTGTGGGAAATAGCTGTTGGATCTCCGCTTTTGAACAGTCTCATGCGGTTTTCGAAGCAGGTGAAGTGTCTGATCACTCGAGAATGGTGACAAGTATGTGGATTTCCACGCCAGTAAACACGAAACCTTTCAAGTTTTTTACGCATGTCGCTAGCCATCCAAGGTTTTTGGAGGTTGTTAATCAAGTGTGGAGTGAAACTCCTCTTTTTCATTCTCGGTCTGCTCTGAAGAGGCTACAAAGGAAACTTAAGATGCTAAAATCAGAGGCGGACGTACAGCCAAAGATATGGGGTCACATTTCCCCATCTCATTTTAAAATTTCCTTCAGTAATTCTTATGGTGTCTATGAAATGCCTCTAACTGAAAATATTTTTTTATGTATGTGTTCTCACCTAAACAAATGGGTTCTCCCATTCATTATTGGTTGAAATGGACATGCCTAAACAATGAATGAATACCGGGCACTAGACTAGTGGTTACTAAAGTCAATCTATCTGTGTTCAATTCATACGTTAACCATTAAAAGTCCCACGTTGACTCATAAAGTTCCAAACTTAATTGAATGGCTCATCACCTAGATTCCAAATTTTTTTCTTCTTTTCCCACTTAGAAGAGGTCATACTATCATACTATCAAGTAGCAATCACAAAAAAAAAAGAAGTAGATATCATCTGAGCCTGAGGCATGATGGTTCAAGTTGGGATTAGTTTTTCGAATTTATGGGTTTACGGGTTCAGCTTTCTTAATCATTCATGTTTATATATTTGGATCGATTTTGACTAAAAACACTTCAAATTTAGATATATTTTATAATTCAATTTAAATTTCCGTTTGGTTTATTTCGGTAAAGAGTCAAGTATTTTAAAAACTTCATATCAACTTTGAATAGAATTTGACCCATTCCTTAGATCCGATGAAGAAGCTGAGAAGCTATTACTCGAATGTGAGGCATCACCAGAAACATCATCATCCAGAGAGGACGAGATGGTGGTGGCTTCTCCTCCCTTCACTCTTCTTCTTACTCTTCCTCACAACCGGGCCCCGTTTCCTCCCTTTCACCCGACCCGTTCTGCTAACCGGATCTGAACCGCCGTCCTTCGTCGAGTCCAAGATCAAACCCAAACCCGTCTCCTCCCTCCCTGCCCCGCCGCGATTCGCGTACTTGATCTCCGGATCCGCCGGCGACGGGAAGTCTCTCCGGCGAACTCTTCTGGCTCTTTACCACCCGAGCAACCGCTACGTTGTTCATCTCGACAGAGCTTCGTCGGAGGAGGAGAGGGAGGAGCTCAATGGGTACATTCGAAGCTCCTCCCTGTTCCGGAGGTTTCGGAATGTTGATATGATCGAGAAAGCTAATCTCGTCACGTATCGTGGGCCGACGATGGTGGCTAATACGCTTCACGCGGCGGCGATTTTGCTCAGGGAAGGAGCTGAGTGGGACTGGTTCATCAATCTCAGCTCCTCGGATTATCCTCTAATGAGTCAAGATGGTGAGAGATGGTTAAAGTTTGAAGCTTTTGGTTTCATTACACGGTTTAACTTCTGTTTGGGTGTTTTTTTGTAATAAGCAGATTTGTTGCATGTATTCTCGCATTTGCCGCGGGATTTGAACTTCATTGATCATACTAGTTAGAGCTGTCAAATGGTCCGTCCAAGGCCCAATTGGGCATGACCATTTGGACCATTTCAGTTTTGGGCAGTAATGGGTGGTCCATATTGGACAATGGTCCAATAAATGTCCAAGACCAATAGAGACCATGTCCAAATGGGCATGCCCATGGACACCCAATAATATTTATAATTATTTTTTAATTATTAGTTTAGATTTTATTTCTAAAATTTTGAAATTATGTTTACTTTCTAATATTATAAAAGTAATTTTTTTTGTCGAAACTGTAAAACTATGTTTTCCTCTCAAAATCGAAAAAAATTCATTTTTCGGTAAAAACCGAGAAATCTCGTTTTTCCCCCAAAACCGAATTTTTTTTATTTTTCCGCCAAAACCGAGAAATTACGTTTTCTCGCAAAAACCGAGAAATTGCGTTTTCCGCCAAAATCGAAAAATTACGTTTTCCCGCCAAAACCGAGAAATTATATTTTCCCGCCAAAACCGAGAAATTATGTTTTTCCGCCAAAACCGAGAAATTACGTTTTTCGTCAAAACCGAGAAATTGGGTTTTCCCGCCAAAACCGGGAAATTGTGTTTTCCCGCCAAAACCGAGAAATTGTGTCTTCCCGCCAAAACCGAGAAATTGTGTTTTCCCGCCAAAACCGAGAAATTGTATTTTCCCGTCAAAATCTGAGAAATTGTGTTTTCCCGCCAAAACCGAAAAATTGTGTTTTTCCGCTAAAACCGAAAAATTGAATTTTTCCGCTAAAACCGAGAAATTATGTTTTCCCGCCAAAATCTGAGAAATTGCGTTTTCCTGCCAAAACCGAGAAATTGTGTTTTTCCGCCAAAACCGAAAAATTAAATTTTCCCGCCGTTTTATGAAATTCATTTTTCCGTCAAAATTGTGAAATTACGTTTTCCGTCAAAATCGTTAATTTTTTATTTTCTTTTATTAAACTCATGAAATTATGTTTTATGAAGCCCATGGACACCCATTGTCCATTTGGTCTTCGTCCAATTGGACCATATACCAATTGGTCTTTTGCCCAGTTGGACCATTTATTAATTGGGCACGTCCATAGCCCGCCCAAAATGAATTAGACTGGGCTAGCCCATGGTCAGCCCGCCCAGTTGACACCTCTAATACTAGTAACATTGGGTGGAAAGCGTAAGAGAAAAGAGAGTTTCAAGTTTTGTTTTTTACATTTTCTGTTTTAAAGCTCAGGTTTTGATTTGGTTGTTGTTTCAGATCGCAGAGAGCTAAGCCTGTGATTATAGATCCTGGGCTGTATTTGAACAAGAAGTCTGATGTGTTTTGGGTTACGCAAAGACGAAGCATCCCAACTGCATTCAAGCTCTTCACAGGTGATTGATCCCTTCTTAAACCATCTCTGAGCAAGTGTCCTCCACTTTGTTGCTGGTCTTTATGTTGCGTAGTTTGAAGTTGGATTTGTTAAGATTTTGATCCTTGTCTAGTTTGCATAGCTGTTTAGTTCGGTCGGTCTTTCTCAGATTGCTCCATGTCTCATTAGTTGAACAACGCTTAATATACTTTAGATTGGTAGGTGAAACTTTTATCATACTCAGAACCTTTACTTATGTCTTCACATGATCTTTAAAAGTTGAGTGTTGGATGTTTCCGTTGGTTCTGCAGAAAATACCGTTTGATTCTCTTAAACTAACATGTGATTTGTTGGCAACAGGCTCTGCTTGGATGGCGTTGTCTCGGCCATTCATAGACTACTGTATTTGGGGTTGGGATAATCTACCTCGTACCGTCTTGATGTACTACTCCAATTTCCTCTCTTCTCCCGAAGGATATTTCCACACAGTTCTCTGCAACGCTGAGGAATTCAAAAACACAACAGTAAACAGCGACCTGCACTTCATAGCGTGGGACAATCCGCCTAAGCAGCATCCACACCATCTCACTCTTGCAGACATGGATAGAATGGTCAATAGCAATGCCCCCTTTGCTAGAAAGTTCAGAAGAGAAGATCCTGTTCTTGACACTATTGATGAGGAGCTTCTCAACAGAGGTCCTGGAATGCCTACACCTGGTGGTTGGTGCATCGGAAGCCATGAAAATGGGACTGACCCTTGTGCTGTTATTGGTGATACCGATGTTATAAGGCTTGGTCTAGGCGCTCGACGGCTGGAGACTCTTGTTACTTCCCTGTTATCTCCTGAAAATTTTCGACCAAAGCAATGCAAGTAAATCTTATAGTGAACCACGTTGCAGAACATCAAAGAGATCGGATCTAGCAGCCTTCATTGTTGGGATTGGATGTGATTCAGGATCTAATTGTATCTCACTAATAGTCAAGAGTATAAGTGAAGAAACTGAACAGTTTAGGCTTTGGCTCTTGGAAGCATACGTGCCATCACAGCCAGTAAGCCACAGGTTAATGTATTGTTGTAGTACTCTGTCTTTTAAGTTAGTTACTCTCTTTCAACTTCTAAATTCACCAAATAGGAACTTTTTTATTCTTAAGAGAACATTGCAAACTTAGTGGAACCGCTAAGAAAAGAGGAACAATATTAAGGTCATCAAACACAAGATCAACCAAATAATCTGAACTTGTTGCTTTTCTTCTTGTCTTCATCATGTTGACTCCTCTGGCTGTTCTTCTTTTCCTCCAAAGCTTTGATCAGATTATTCAAGGATTCATCAACGTCTATTATATGGTTTCTGGTCATTAAGTTCTCTGCAACATCAGCTGGAGAAATCTCTATCTCCTTCAACAATGACTTGATATTCTTGAACAAAGGATGATCATCAAGATCCAGGTAGTTCTTGGCAAGAATCTTGAAAGCTTCATAAGTGCAATAAGATAACTCAATGTGCATATCCATTCTTCCTCTCCTAATCAAAGCCGGGTCAAGTTTTTCCAAGTGGTTTGTTGTGAACACAACAATCCTTTCTTGCCCACAAGCTGACCAAATACCATCAATGAAGTTTAAAAGTCCAGAGAGTGTAACCGAGCTTTCATCTTTATCCTGTTCTCCATTCCTTTCCATTGAGTTTCTGTCTTTCTTGTTTCTATTACCGGTAAGATCTACAGAGCAGTCTATGTCCTCAATCACAACAATGGACTTGCTAGATGTCGATGTAAGAAGTTTCCTCAACTCCGAGTTGTTCTTTATAGCCGTGAGTTCAAGATCATAGATGTTATAGTTCAAAAAATTTACCATGGCGGAAATCATGGTGGACTTACCTGTTCCTGGTGGTCCGTATAACAAGTAGCCTCGCTTCCAAGCTTTCCCAATCTTCTTGTAATAATCTTTCCCATTGGTAAAAGCGGTGAGGTCACTCATGATCTCTTCTTTCTTCTCTTGTTCCATGGCTAGTGTCTCAAAACTCGCTGGATGCTCAAACTCAATAGATCTCCACATGTTGTGGCTAAGAATCCACTGAGAACTCGGGTTATTAGTGAACAGCCTCGTCTGCTGTTTCTTGGCTTTAATTAACTTCCCTTCTTCAACCACATAAGGTACGTATGAATCAGTTATAAGACTCCTTGCACGGTGGTGAAATGTGAGCTTGTAAGATCTTTCTTCATCAGAAGCAGTCACAATCTCCCACCAAACATTAGCTCCTTTGTATTCATCTCTGATTTTCACCTCGTCTCGTTTTAAGACCAACCCTTTGTTCTCTTTCAGCTGGCTTCCTTTGAGGTGCTTGGATTTATCGGTTGCTTTCGACTCAAGGTAGGTCTCTATGGCTGAGAAAGCGTGGTTGAGACGGTACTCATCACTCTCTGGGAAGTTGATATCGACGTAAGGAGAGAAGAGGTTGGTGAAATAATCTGAGACTCTTTGAGCGAAACAGAGTTGTTGGAATGAAGACAAAAGAAACTCTTTGATGGCAATCTTCAAATGGTTAGGGAAGATTTGTTGAACTGTTGCCCAAATAAAGAACAAACTTGCCATGCTTGATCCTATTGTTCCAAATGTATCGCCCATCATCATCATCGTTAAAACTACAATAACCTTTCTTTTTTTGTTCTTTGTGTTGTTTGTATTCTGTGACAACCCCTCCCTGGCGCTTTTATAGAAAATGAGGCTAGTAGTCTATATCGTTTGGTCATTTTGTTTAATGTTATATCGTCGGCAGAGTTCATGCAATAGTTAAAATTTCTTCTCTTGACGGATGTGGTCTTTTAATTTGTTTTATAAGAAAGTTTATGTCGTCTTTTAATAATCCTAGTAGGCTATAGTCATAAGAAAAAAAAGCCCTAGTATAATTTTAAAAGGCTAGTCTCAATCTGAACGGTTCAAAAGCTTGATGAAATCTGCCGAAAGTATTTTGAAAAGACGTCCTAGCTCTCAATTAGGAGTAAAACACGTTTAAATTGTTGAGTTTCCCATTAATCCACTCAAATAAACGTTTTAGATTCGTCTGTTTTGTTTCATAAAAAAAGATTCGTCTGTTTAAACTTGTGCGAAAATCAAAATACAGAGTTCTATTTCCATAGGCAACTTGTTCACATATAGCTTCTGTCACCGCATGACATGCCGAACGTAGATAGTATGAATAGCTAGAATCTTATAGAATTCTCGATAATTTCCGGCGAAATCAGACGAACTAATTGAAGATATAGATGTAAATTTATTTTAGAAAATTAACGTAATGACAGAGAAATTGTCAAGTTAAATAGTTTCGAATAATAACGAGATACCTGAAGAGATATATGAATGCATAAGTGAAGTTATTTAAAAATCATAAAATGATCCATTACAACGTCATTTGTCTATGCATTCCTTATTAAAACTAAAAATGATTGTTAACTACATGCATAATAAAACATCAAAACAGTATTAATATATTAAAAACTAATTATATAAGAACATGTATACACTAATAAATGTTATCAATGTAATTTTGAAAAGAAGAAAGTCCAACAACATTGATGAAAAGTCTTTCAACCTAATTAAAACAAAAAGAATCCTAAAAATATATAGATAAATCATTTAAATGCAATGTTATATATCGACAACATTTAAAAACATATCAAAAGATGATGAGAATTTGTTGTATTCCAAGTCAACATTGATGAAAAGTCTTTCAACCTAATTAAAACAAAAAGAATCCTAAAAATATATAGATAAATCATTTAAATGCAATGTTATATATCGACAACATTTAAAAACATATCAAAAAATTATGAGAATTTGTTGTATTCAAGTCACCGGAGAATTAACATTTCGGCATTGCCAGAGACAGAGGACTGACATGTGGCAACACGTGACTAGTCTGGAACACTTTTGTAGGGCAATGATATTTCTGTATAATTCAAAAAAAAAAGAATTTGTTGTATTCCAAGTCAACAATTTTATTATAAAATTTACATTGATAATGTAAGTAAAATACACTTATTAATTCATGACCATGTGAATATAGTTCATAGTTCGTATAATTTTTAGAACATTAATATTGTCTAAATATCTTGCCAAGGTGACGTATATTTCATGTAACTGTAAATCATTTTCTAAAATTCTAAAACGAACGATTTAGATTCGTTGGCACACTTGCAACACAATCTAGACCATTAAAACACTAAATGCTAAAACGAATTAGACAATCCTCTCCTGTTGGCTCAACGCGTATGCTTATGTAACGTGTTGAACTTACATATCTCCAACTTAGTGATACTTTTTAATTACATGTATCATGTATGTATTTTGGATATATCGAGACAAATATGTGATCTGATTTCAACCATTAAAGTGATTGCCTTTGTTGACTTGACCTCTTAGACGGTTCAGAACGTAGAAAACTCACAGTTTCTTGGGTCTTCTGATGATGGAATGAAGTCTTTACTCTAATAGTTTTTTTTTCTTTTAAAATCTTCACTTTAGTTGTACCGACCATTTTACTATTTTCTTTTAATTTTGTTTTAGTTTAGAAATTTCCGAGAAACTGCCATCATAATGAGCTGTGCTATCTTACCAATTACCATGTTGAGTTTATTGATTAAAAATATCTTTGTTAATGTTTTTCGTCATCTTACAAACAAACAGACATTTATATTTTTAGTGTATGATGGGTTTAGTCTGTAATTTTAAATTTTAGTTGGTAACTTTTTGATATAATTGTATTTGATAAAAAAAATAAGAACTAAATAAAAATATTCTAATACATTATTGTATACTACTTAAAATACGATTACAGTAATCAAATTCTCTAAATATTTTTTATTATATCTATACTGTTAAAACACAAGATTTGTTTTTGAAGTCCCGTTGATATGTTTTAATATTTACATGATTGCCACTACATTTTAATTTTAACTATATTTAATTTACTTTAACCAACTTGAGGGAATATCCTGGAAATATGAAATGTATTACCTAAATATAATGCCTAACTTATAGTTACTATAAATGATATTATTTTAATCGTAAATGAAACCATAACCGAAAGTATGATGCAAACAAAACACATGCATTACCATGCATCTTATTCTGTTGTTACATAATTACAAACCGGAGGTATAGTAAACCGAATTTTTATAAGGTTGAAAGTTGAAACAATTATATGAACTCCAATGCATCAAAGCTACTAAACCGTACATTTCATATAGGACAATTCTCTAAAATAATCATTTTTAAATTTTTGTCACAAAAATAACTCTCAAAAAAGAAAATGACCAAAATAGCTCTTTTTAATTTTGAAAATTCTAATATTTATTTTTACTTTTTAAAATTTGAAATCCTATCTCCAAAACCTCATCCCTTAACTCTAAAATTTAAGTCTAGATTAGTTAACCCTAAGCTAAAAATATATTTTTATCATTAAATAAAATTTATTTTGATCATTTTCTTCACTGAGAATTATTTTTGTGACAAAAAATTAAAATGGGTTTCTTAGAAATTTTTTCTTTCTTCTCTTATACGATATTATATTAATATGAACTCTACATCCTTTTATAAGGTAATAATAAAATATGAAAATACGTAATATATGATACTGATAATTTAGTTTGTTTAGGTTTCAATTTTAGTATAAAAAATTATTTTTTCTTATGAATTTCGTATGATACACATATCCATCTATTCTATTAAAGCAGAATCCTTCTTAGGATTATGCCCCTGAAATTTCATATTAATTACAAAACATTCCATTATCTTTTTCAATTATTTTAAAGGCATTTTTCAAAAATGTAAAGCCCACCATTCGTCTCTTGGTGAGATGCACACTCTAAAAATAAAGGTGACTTATTATATTAACAATACAAATATTTATTCACTAATATTCCATCTCTCCCTGATCGATTGCTTGCAGGCTTCCTTCTTTCATTTCACTTTTTGCGACAAATCTATTAGCGTTCAAATTGTTGGCGAGTCTTCGTTGATTCCTTCTCGAATTCATTTTCTTTTTTCAAACGTAGCAAATGATTGAAGAGATTGATAAATCTATTGTGAAAACTTAACCTAGATTTATTGGGGGTATAATCATTTGTATTGATTCTTATTGGGAGTTGAAATTTGTTATCTTTTAGATACATTATCAGTTCTGCTATCGCTGGTGCATATTTTTGGTTTCTGCGTGTTTATTATCTTTTTCAGTAGCAATCATGGCTGATGAAAATAATGAGATGAAGGAGGAGAAGGACTAGCAAGAGGTAAGTTGAGTTGATTTTGTCTATTTTTGCAATCCTTTTATATATTAAAGATTTCAATAAGGCTCAAGTTAGACTTTGTTTTTTACTTTTTTTGCTTGATTTGTATGATTGTGTTGTTTAAACGGTTTGGCTATCCTTAGCTCGCACTGTTTGATCCAACCACTTAGAAGAAGAAGAAAAATGTAGTCATTCAGCATCCTATCGAGGACTCAACAGAGTCACAAGTGGAAAAATCTGATTCATTGCATTTGCATGGTATCTTGATCTGAGTCTATGTGCTGTAAAACTTTTTTTTTGTTTCTTTTTAATGGAATGCACGTAACTTTGTGTCTGATTTATTTTCTCTGAAGCTAATGATGGCCGCAAGAGTTCATTTACTGGACTGAGGAAAAAGAAGAAGAAAAATGTGAGTGTTTTGACGATTTATGTCTTCTAAATTACTGGTGTCTTAAGTTTCAAAATAAGTCTCTGTCTCATAATGTTTTGTTTGTTTTGATGGTTAGGTTGAAATTTCAAGCTCATGAATGAAGAAAGTCTCGATGCTGCAGAAGACTTGGATGGTATATTTTTTAGATTATTTTTTTTGCTTATTGTTAATTGTTTCTTATTGTTAATTGTTTCTAGCAGGAAAAATTGTGTTCCCTGTTTGAAGCTTACATAAAATACATTGCAGAGGGAATATATTTGCAGCATCAGCAACGTTACCCTTGGTAGGTAAGTGATATGGGTTACATATATGACGAGATGAATATTTTTAATATTCATGGAGCATAAACACATTTAGAAAATATCAATTAAAGACCATATTTCCAATTTTATCTACGTTAAAGATTCATATGTATCTAAGTTCATAACCAAGATTTGGTTACGATTTTTCTGTTATTCCTAAAATATAGAAACTATTAATTAGAGGTCACATTTCCAAAGTTAGTTAAGAAAATTTGTTAGTGTTTATTCGGAATTTATTATATTAAAGATTTGCTTACGAATTTGTTTCTATTATTTTGCGATTTTTTGTTGTTTCTAAAATACACTAGATCTTTTTATGATTGTATAAAGATCCTAGACCTACTCTATCCATAGCTTTTGCTATAAATTACAAACATTTCCACCAGCTATGCCAATCACAAAAGACCATATCTCACTCATCTCTTATTTATCGAAATCTACAATGACTATCAAGTAAATTCCATCTTAAAAGCAGTTTAATGTTCAATATTAGGGGTGGGCACTTTACCCGATATCCGAAGTGGCACCCGAACCCGATCCAAAAAAACCGAACCGAAATCCGAACCGAAGTAGCAAAATACCCGAACGGGTATTGAATAAGGAGAGATTGGATATCCGAACCCGAACGGATAATACCCGAACCCGAATGGATATCCGAAGATAACCGAACATATGTATAATTAACCTTATGTTTCTAGTTTATATCTCTCATTTTATATAAAATATTTATATTGATATTACACATAATTTAAGTTCATATGATATACATACAATTCCGGAAAAAATGATTTGCTACTCACTTAAAATGCATGTCAAGTTTTTTATTTCAAAAATTAACAAAAAGTTATATCCAAAATTAAAAAAAAATAACTAAATTAGTGCCTTTTTAGTTTTAAAATGTTATGTCCAAATCTATTAACCATTCAATCTATTAAAAATAAAAAATTAGTTAGCTAAAAGTTATATTTTTAAATACAATAAACTTGAGAAATGAAATTTTAATATTTTTTTTCAAAATCTAAATATCCGAACCCGATCCGAAATAACCGAATCCGAACTAAAAATACCCGAACCCGACCCGAAGTACAGAAATACCCGAACGGGTTCTAGACCTCTATACCGAAATACCCGAAAATCCGAAATACCCGACCCGAATCCGAACGGGTACCCGAACGCCCACCCCTATTCAATATAGTGAAACTCTAGAGATTATTTTCCGTATATAATAATGTTAGTAAAGCTAATAACAGGGCTTTATTGAATGATTTTCCGTTTGTAAAAAATGGCCCAACTAAAAGAAAAAATCTTAAACTCATCTAAATACTAATCTATTTTTAGACAATTAGTTAAATGATTACAAAAATTAAAAAATATTCATTTTGACATTAAGTCCATAACTGTTAAAATGTAAACAATATTTCGTATAATAATGTGCATATAAGTTTTTTTTTTTGTAAAAAATCCCAATACTAATATTTGACAATATTAGTTCTAATAAAAAATTACTGTCATAAATAAAAAATTACTCTATTACCACATAATTTATTTAACAATAAAGATCACAAAAACAAACAAAATCAACTATTAATTTTATATATAAGAAGAAAGAAAACTATTACTTATATATACAAACTAATCACAACAATATATAATTATCATATAAATTGAAACTAAAGAAAATGATACAATAAAATAACAACCAAAATCTAGTCTATACTACTAAAACAAGAGATTTTTTTTTAAGATCCCCTTGATTTGCTAAGTAGTTACAACAGTACCATTACTATTTAATTTTAAATAACAAATTATGGAAATTATATATAACTATTTTGAATATGACAATCATTAGTCACGTACATCCCTTGAATATGGGCAAATAAAGTTTGATATTTTGGACAAATGATTTTGAACCAATTTACAAAGGATAAAAATATATTTAATAAAGTACGAAAAATCCTTTTAAAACACAATAGTACAAAAAGTAACATTATAAAGTATTTGAAGGCTTTAAATAATAATTATTATGTTTGAGTAAGATAGATATTAAAGCACGTATAAAAAAACTAATGAGACATTAATCTTGAACATATTATCCAAAACCCAAAAAAAAAACTGAAACTAAATTTGTAAGAATCTGAATGGTTCTTATTTCTCTAAATTCAAAAATCGAAACCAAACCAAAACTGAATTGAAAAGCAAAAAGGTATATAAATATTTGAAATAAAATAAAAATTAATAATTAGAATATATAGATAAAATATAATTTATAAATTAAAATACCCAAAACCCTCTAGTTGCCTAATTTCTTTTTTGATTTACGGGTTTAACTCGGGTTTTCGTGGTTTTTTCAAGATTGTTGGCTTTAAACATGAATCAAACTCAAATTATTTCTAATTCGGTTCAACTTCGGGTTTTACAAAATATATAAACACAACCCAAATCCGACATTGCCCAAACTGATATGATCAGAAAAATGTCTGGTTACTACCGGTCATGCACTCCAATCCGGATAACCTAAAAATAGAATAACCTAAAAAGACCAGAGCAAAAACCCAAATTTTAGCAACGTCAAAATAAATTACTTTGAATTATAGACGTCAAAACTCAAATGTTCAATTCGAACAAAAAATTGTAATAATTTCTAAACTGAAAACAAAATTAACGGGTCAAAATCTAGTTTTTAGTTAAAGCATCAAAATTCAACATAAAATTTGACTGGTCATCAACAACCATTTGCTTTCTTAGACAACTAATTCTAAAAACAAAAGACATGTAAGAAAATTTTAATTGAATTTATTTTAGGGAAATTCTCTCAAATAGCATTTTTAAGTTTTTTTCTCAAAAATAGTCCTAAAAAAATGACCAAAATAGTCCTTTTTATTTTGAAAATTTTAATTTTAATTTTTTATTTTTTTAAATTTGAAACCCTATCCCCAAAATCTCACCCATTAATTCTAAGTTTAGATTAGTTAATCCTAGGATAAAAATATATTTTTAATACATTTTTACCTTTTAATAAAACTTATTTTGGTCATTTTCTTCATTGGAAACTATTTTTGTGATAAAAAACTAAAGAATAGCTATACTAAATTCTCTTGACTTTATGCTTGAAAATAATTAAAATGAGATATGGGCTCCATCAATAGCCCGATTAGTCTGACAATTGACATGGCCCATTTTATGGGCATACCTGACAAATGTATAAGGGTTTCGTGTAGCCCACGCGATAATTTTTTGGTACGTGCAGAAACCAAGGTCCCCATAAATAACGAAATTTCACGCAGACCTTAACTGCAGTTGTTTTTTCCTTTGGGATTTGCAGGTAGAAAATAAAAGAGAAGATATCGATGAAAGTTGTTGCGGCCTACCTCCTCGTGAAACTCGGCGGCAATGAGAGTCCATCCGCTGGTGATCTGAAGAAGATCTTGGAATCTGTTGGTGCAGAGATCGATCAAGTGAAGATAGATTTGTTTTTCACTCTGATTAAAGATCACGATGTGACCGTGGACGAGAGAAGATGGCTGCTCTATCCTCCGGTGGTCCTACGGTTGCGGTTGCTGCCGGTGGAGGCGGTGCCGCTGCTCCTGCTGCTGAGCCTGCGGCGGCTGAGAAGAAGAAGGAAGAGGAGAAAGAGGAATCAGAAGACGATGGTGGAATGATGAGTCTCTTTGATTAATCTTTATGGTAGAAGTTTTGATCCGCGTATTATCTTCTCGCTTTTTATGCCTTTTTAATAACTGGAGCTTCTAGTTTCGTGTGGTTTCAAGGATTTTTATCGTTCTCGGTAATTTTCAAAGTTTGTAAAACTTGAGTCTCGTGAGAATCAATGTTTTGAATAATGAATTTTTTTTTCTATGAATTATATAGGGATTTTGCTAGTGTTTAACTCAGACTTCAGCTTTATATGAATAAAAGTATATGTTTGAATTTCTTTAATCCACTTTATTCTCCTCTTCATGAAGTTCATATCTTTTGCATGAAATCATATGCTGTGAGCAAGTGACTAATAGCTTCAACATATATGTGATTGCATTTTTTATTGAATAGTTACATTTTTTTATGGATTATAAGAGCATGTTTAATGGAAGGTTATTAGGGTGAGGTTTTTAGCGAAATATAAATATATATTTTTGACAATAATTTAAAACTATATGGCATATAGTTTAATTTAAACGATATTAATATGTAATATTTATAAATATATTTTTAATTTAATTTGAATATCTATTAAATAAAGTTTACAAAAAAAAAATTGTGAATATTTAGTTTTTGAAGTTATATCTCTAGTTTATTCGTTTGGAACATCCATAGTTTTCTTTTCTTTTAAAACATCCATAGTTTTTACTAAATCCGACACAGTGAATTACATATTCCACAAATAAGCTACTTAATTTTGTAAAACAAAAAAGCTACTTAATTTTGTACTACTCCCTCTGTTTCATAATACTTAATGTTTTGTAATAGTGCACAAAGATTAAAAAAATTACATCTCTCTGAAAAGGTATTTTAAAAATATAATTTTAAAATCAGTTAACTAATTATAAAATAAACTGTAAAATCTAATTGGTTGAACAATTTCCAATAAAGTTAAAGTTAACCTTAAAATCTCAAAACTTCATGTAAACTGAAACAAAGTATTCATTCTAAAACATCATCTATATTGAAACGGAGGAAATATTGTTTATGGAAACAGTTTTACTGGATTGTTTAATCCAAAAAGAGGGTGGATTGTATTTAACCAACTTTTGTTTCTTTCCATGAAGTGGGTTTAACCAACTTTTGTTTTTTTCCACTACATCTATATATATCTATATCTATATATATATAAACATGTTTGCTTCACTCTTGTGCTGCCACCTCAGCATCCAGCTAGAAAAGTCCTTTCATATTATTACAACACGTGTCCACCTTATTAAACGTCCCGTTTCATTTATTTTTTCCTCAGAATCTGTTGGGCTTGACTTCATATTTTGTCTGTGTTTTGATTTATTAAGTCCATACCTATATAAATTTTTATCGTTTCACGCTTTCTTCTCAGCCGTAGGTAATTCTAAAGTTTCCATCTATTCACTGATCCAACAATCAATCGGCGAATCTAGCGTTTCGAGCGATTTATCACTAGCCTTTTCCAACTCTCATTACCTTTGTCGTTTTCTTGCATTACCTCGCATCGTCTTCTCACCGTGTAGCTCCTCAATTAACACCACATACATAATTAAGTCGCTTTATATTACAGAAGAAGAAGATCTCACTCCACGAGGCTGGCCGATCAAGACGATCGAGGCAAATCAAGCAAATATTTTTGCCGGAGAAGCTTCGCGTCGCCGTAACACTGTCGTTTTACTCCTCTTCATATCTTCAGCCACCACAACGAAGGTTGTCTCATCCGCATCTACTGCTACTTCGTCTTCACCGATTCCCCCAACACTCCCAGTTTTTTTCGTACGTTTTCTGTCAATTAGCTTTATACAAGCATGTGTTACAAAGTCACTTTATATTACGGAAAGTGGAACTCTTTTCCTCCAGTTTGGAATCGTTGTCTGTCGGACGAGTTGCTGACTCGGTTATGACTCAACCGGTGTACTTATTCAAGATGAATAAGATGTAGTATGCTATCAACGCTCCTAGAAGTTGAAATGCCCTGGAAATAAAATGCAAACTAAAAGTCAGAATTACTGAAACATATGTTTCTGCGTATAACTCGAAAGTGAGCATAAACGTATATCTTTTTTTGAAAAACGTATTCCTTATGTCATGATATTTTTCATTCGGCCAAAATTTTCTAATCAAAATGTTGCGTACAAGTCTGCACAAAAATATTTTTAATTAGCAACATAAAGAGTCCAGGTCAGGAAACTGTTCCACTATTGGATAAGATAATTGTTAACGCATGGAAACAGAACTCGATTCATACATTTTTACACATTGTGGAAAGCAGTAACTAACCTTTGGTGACTATACTTGAGCCTAAACAGACTCAAAATGCATACCTTTGAGTCTGAAAAAACTGAATATTCCATGAAAAGTTCATACTTTTAGTGACACCCAACAAACGATCAAGAGATAAGTGTGGAACATAAAAGCAAAGTTAAAAAGAAACACCAAAGTTCATACCTTTGATGAAATAAAGAAGCACTTGAATTTAAATCCTACAACTAACCCCACAAGTTTAAGAGAAAATCATCCCTCAAGAACCAGTCAACGCCTTACATAGAGATAAAAATCTCTATTTTGGTATTGATTTAGAGTCCTACAAGCAGAGAAAAAAAATGACTCAGCTGAGCTCAAACAAAGTAACGACGAGCTAGCTAGAGCAAAAAGCAAAGTAAACATAATGCTTTATTGGAAAAAAAATTCTCTTTACCAAGAAGCTCTCTATGCTACAAATCTTTTAAAATGATTACTAATAGACGACAAAATGAAACATTTCTCTAATATGGTGTTATACATGGACTGTGAATTGTGATTAAGAAACAAAAAAAGACTAACCTCTTTTCCCAAAAACTGTTTCGATGATATAGGCTGATTTGGACTGATCTGTGCTTTAATATATTTAAATGGTGTTTGTTTATAGTATTAAATAAGTATATATATAATGGAAAATTGAAATCTGAAAGAAAAATCCAAGCACAAGTCGATTCATTGTTTCACATCAAAGTCTTTTAAGATATAGAGAAAATGGTAAAATAATTTAATGTGGTAAGTTTTTTTTTTTTTGTGCAATTAATGTGGTAAGTTATCTTCTTTGTAACAAATACTTTCTGTGTCTTAGACTTTGGATGATTATGTTACAAAAAAAAATATTTATGACAACAGGGACATATGGCTACAGTTTCTTCGCCAAACATCAACTATTTTTGTATGACGTTGACATTTATCTATAAGATATAATAATTAGAAAAAACTCTACCATAATCTATACATTTAAATCAGAATCCTTCTTAGAATTATGCCCCTGAAATTTCATATTAATTACAAAACATTCTATTACCTTTTCAATTATTTTAAGGCTTTTTCGAAAATGTAAAGCCCATCATTCGTCTCTTGGTGAGATGCACACTCTAAAAATAAATGTGACTTCTTATATTAACAATACAAATATTTATTCACTAATAATCCATCTCTCCCTGATCGATTGCTTGTAGGCTTCCTTCTTTCATTTCAATTTTTGTGACAAATCTATTAGCGTTCAAATCGTTGGCGAGTCTTCGTTGATTCCTTCTCGAATTCATTTTCTTTTTTCAAACGTAGCAAATGATTGAAGAGATTGATAAATCTATTGTGAAAACTTAACCTAGATTTATTGGGGGTATAATCATTTGTATTGATTCTTATTGGGAGTTGAAATTTGTTATCTTTTAGATACATTATCAGTTCTGCTATCGCTGGTGCATATTTTTGGTTTCTGCGTTTTTATTATCTTTTTCAGTAGCAATCATGGCTGATGAAAATAATGAGATGAAGGAGGAGAAGGACTAGCAAGAAGTAAGTTGAGTTGATTTTGTCTATATTTTTAATCCTTTTATATATTAAAGATTTCGATAAGGCTCAAGTTAGACTTTGTTTTTTACTTCTTTTGCTTGATTTGTATGATTGTGTTGTTTAAACGGTTTGGCTATCCTTAGCTCGCACCGTCTGATCCAACCACTTAGAAGAAGAAGACGAATGTAGTCATTCAGCATCCTATTGAGGACTCAACAGAGTCACAAGTGGAAAAATCTGATTTATTGCATGGTATCTTGATCTGAGTCTATATGCTGTAAAACTTTTTTTTTTGTTTCTTTTTAATGGAATGCACGTAACTTTGTGTCTGATTTATTTTCCCTGAAGCTAATGATGGTCGCAAGAGTTCATTTGCTGGACTGAGGAAAAAGAAGAAGAAGCATGTGAGTGTTTTGACGATTTATGTCTTCTAAATTACTGGTGTCTTAAGTTTCAAAATGAGTCTCTGTCTCATAATGTTTTGTTTGTTTTGATGGATAGGTTAAAATTTCAAGCTCATGAATGAAGAAAGTCTCGATGCTGCAGAAGACTTGGATGATATTTTTTTAGATTATTTTCTTTGCTTATTGTTAATTGTTTCTTATTGTTAATTATTTTTAGCAGGAAAAATGTGTTCTCTGTTTGAAGCTTACATAAAATACATTGTAGAGGGAATATATTTGCAGCACCAGCAACGCTACCCTTGGTAGGTAAGTGATATGGGTTACATATATGACGAGGTGAATATTTTTAATATTCATGGAGCATAAACACATTTAGAAAATATTAATTAAAGACCATATTTCCAATTTTATCTACGTTAAAGATTCATATATATATCTAAGTTCACAACCAAGATTTGGTTACGATTTTTCTCTGTTATTCCTAAAATATAGAAACTATTAATTAGAGGTCACATTTCCAAAGTTAGTTAAGGAAATTTGTTAGTGTTTATTTGGAATTTATTATATTAAAGATTTGCTTACGAATTTGTTTCTATTATTTTTGTGATTTTTTTATTGTTTCTAAAATACACTAGATCTTTTTACGATTGTATAAAGATATTAGACCTACTCTATCCATAGCTTTTGCTATAAATTACAAACATTTCCACCAGCTATGCCAATCACAAAAGACCATATCTCACTCTTCTCTTATTTATCGAAATATATAATGACTATCAAGTAAATTCCATCTTAAAAGCAGTTTAATGTTCAATATAGTGAAACTCTACATATTATTTTCCGTATATAATAATGTTAGTAAAGCTACTAACATGGCTTTATTGAATGATTTTCCGTTTGCAAAAAATGGTCCAACTAAAAGAAAAAATCTTAAACTCATCTAAATACTAATCTATTTTTAGACAATTAGTTAAATGATTACAAAAATTAAAAAATATTCATTTTGACATTATGTCCATAACTGTTAAAATGTAAACAATATTTCGTATAATATTGTGCATATAAGTTTTTTTTTTTGTAAAAAATCCCATTACTAATATTTGACAATATTAGTTCTAATCAAAAAATTACTGTCATAAATAAAAAATTACTCTATTACCACATAATTTATTTAACAATAATGATCACTAAAACAAACAAAATCAACTATTACTTTTATATATAAGAAGAAAGAAAACTATGACTTATATATACACACTAATCACAACAATATATAATTATCATATAAATTGAAACTAAAGAAAATGATACAATAAAATAACAACCAAATATTTATATGTTATAAAATAAACTGTTATAAAATATATAATCCCGCGCTTTGAAAGCGCGGGTCAAAATCTAGTTCTTTTATTAAAATAGAAGCAAAAAAACAATAAATATTCGCATAGTTTGGATGAACTCAGTTAAAATACAATAACCAGACAAAAAAATGCAGGTGAAACATGATCGCACATAAATTAAAGTAAAAGAAACAAATAAAATTAACTTTCCAACATAAATCAAAACTAAACACTCATCTCTTTTGAACCATTTTAACTATCGTATTATAAATTTAGCCAAATGCAACGATACTAAGATCCAATCTCCTTACTTTCTAAAAAAGTGATCCCATAAAATTTATAATTCACACATATTTTTAACCAAACAACGGAACTAAAATAAAAACAAATATCATCGAAATAATTAACGAATATAACCAAGTATGTTTATTAGAAAAATATGTTTATTAAAAATAACAATATGATCTCAGAATTCTATAATTTGTTTTGTATCCCTGTCTCATAATTTTATTCATTTATGATATCATAATATCATTTTCAATCCACACTAATTTTTAAATGCTTCATAAATTTATATGTATATATATATATATATATTCATATAAATAGTTTTTATTATAGCTTTCCGCCCGTAGGCCGGGCCAACCCTAGTATTAGATGATAATCAAGTTGAGAAATATTATGAATGCAAGGAATTAAAAAAATTTGAATGCCAACATCATTCCTGTTATGGAATAATATTAAATGGAATGGATAATTGCAGAGAAATATTTTTGTAACACAAATGGTAACTTTTTAAAGGAATGTAATGGAATGGAATGTAAGTGGCTTTTAATTTAAATTAAATTATCAAAACATGTTAAATATACTAATAAACGTGTTTGATATTAAATTAAATTTCATAAAAATTTATAAAAAAAAATAAAATACAAATATTTATTTAATATGTAGCAAACAAAATATACACTTGGCTATATACAACCTATTACATATAGATCAAGAAACATCAATATTTAAGCTTTTTCTCAGAAAAAAAAAACAGTTTAACAACGAAGAAAGGAGAGAAACCAAATTTTGATTTGTGGGTTTGATATCTACGTATGACTGTTTAAATAAGGAAGAATATGTTGTTATTCTTTTGTTTAGTTAGTAACAAATCCTCTTTTGCTGCAATAAATGAATTACATAATATTTAAACTTAATTAAGAATATTGTTTTTATTTAGTTTGATTCCATTCATTCACATGTTTTTTTTTATCATGAAAAGATTATCAATGTATTCCTTTTGGTTCCACATATCCCACGAAAATTAATGGAATGGTAATTTTTTTTAATTCCATGCAAATGATACATTTTTTTTTGGAATTTTTTGAAATAAACAATTCCAAATAGTTCCATTCCAAAAAATATTAATCCAGTTACAGCCGGGTGTAACTGGTAATCAAGTTGAGGAATATTATGAATGCAAGAAATTAAAAAAATTTGAATGCCAACTAATGGAATGATAGAAGTTATGGAATAATATTAAATAGAATGGATAATTGCAGAGAAATATTTTTGTAACACAAATGGTAACTTTTTAAAGGAATGTAATGGAATGGAATGAAAGTGGCTTTTAATTTAAATTAAATTATCAAAACATGTTAAATATACTAATAAACGTGTTTGATATTAAATTAAATTTCATAAAAATTTATAAAAAAAATTTAAAATACAAATATTTATTTAATATGTAGCAAACAAAATGTACACTTGGCTACATACAACCTATTACCTATAGATCAAGAAACATTAATATTTAAGCTTTTTCTCAGAAAAAAAAACAGTTTAGCAACAAAGAAAGAAGAGAAACTAAATTTTGATTTGTGGGTTTGATATCTACGTATCACTGTTTAAATAAGGAAGAACTAGATTTTGACCCGCACGCCCGTGCGGGTGTACTTTTTAAAAAAAATATGATGCTATTTGATTTTTATGTTAGTATTTAGGATTTGGCAAAAAACTCGAATTCGAAGAATTGAATCGATCCCAATCCGAATAAGTAGTACTAAATCCGAACCGGAATGATTAAATATCTGAATTATTCAAAATTTTGGTATTTGAAGAACTGAAATCTAATCCGATCCGAACCGAAGTATTTTGGGTATCCAAAATAGATTTATATACTTACTTGTATATATTAATTATTTTTAGATTTAATATATATAAAAATATCCAGAATATATATAATACTTTTAAGTTCGCTTAAATGCTTGAAAATATATACAAATAATCAAACGTAAATATCTTAAATAGTTAAAATATACTCAAAACTCCAAAAATACTTAAATAATTATTAATTCTCTATCCAAATATTTAAACCAAACCTATTTAAATTGATTATCCAAATTCGAACCAAATCCTCAAAGATCTGAACTGAACACGAAATCCCAAAAAGATCCGAAAACGAACCCGAACACTCACTCCTAATCACTATTATATATATATATCCTATATGTGTCATCATAGGTTACAAAATATGTGTTATCATATAATTAATCGTATTTTATACGTACCATCAAATAAGTTTTCTTATAATTAATAATATTTTATACGTACAATCATATAAATAATCATATATATTATATTTTAAAATTTAATGTGAAATATAAAAACCATAATTTAAGTTGGTGTTTGAAATTGAGCTTTGTATTGTATTTTTTATATCTATGTTGAAAACATTTTTATAATAGTTATTGGAAAATATGTTAGTAAAAATCAAATTTTGAATATATATATATATATATTTGAATGAATTTTTGATATAAATTAATTTTTAAATTATTATTTTGATTTGAATATATATATATCAAGTAACATAGACCCATTACTTTTTAATATAATGTAATGGACTTCCAATTTTTTTAGTAGCATAAGCCCATTATTTTTTTCATAACTTACTGATATCCATGTTTCCAAACAGTACTATTTTTTAACTACTATCCATATTGCCAAACAATCTCAATGTGTACTTCAACTTTAATAATATAGATATGTTGCTATTCTTTTGTTTAGTTAGTAACAAATCCTATTTTGCTGCAATAAATGAATTACATAATATTTAAACTTAATTAAGAATATTATTTTTATTTAGTTTGATTCCATTCCACTCATTCACGTGTTTTTTTTTATCATGAAAAGATTATCACCGTATTCCTATTGGTTCCACATATCCCATAAGAATTAATGGAAAGATAACTGTTTTTAATTCCATGCAAATGTTACATTTTTTTTGGAATTTCTTGGAATAAACCATTCCAAATAGTTCCATTACAAAAAATACTAATCCAGTTACAGCCTTGGATTTGCTGAAAGAATTTTTAAGCTCATTTTAACTACGTTTGACCTTTAACTAGAAAAATGGGAATTAGATTTTTGGCCAAAAAAAAGGGAACTGGGTTTTCAACTGATTGAAAAAGCTCCAATAATCAAGATTTTATAATACAAAATTATATTGGAGGTGATTGGTAGTTGCTCTAGGTGTTGTGCACAACCATATTTATTTCTACAACACCAAATTCAGGGCAATCAAGCTTTAAATATTTTTTTGAAACCACAGCTTTTGAAATAACCTACAGCTGTACAAGTGCTCTGCAAAGCCAAATATTCAAAGCAATTGTTTAGTGATTTCCATAAAATTTTACAGCAATAAAATCTAAAGGCACAACAAAAAATCTACAGATTTTTTTCTACAGCAAAATTATTAAAGCTACAGTAATTACCGATCGGACCCATTGTATACATTTATTTCCCAAGTTAAAATCTGTATATATGTGCATGCATTTTTTACACATAGAAAATCCCATTCAGCAAGATATAATATTTTATCATTTGTAAATATATTATCAAGATGCATGGGGTTATCGGTAAACTGAAAATAAATTGGGAAAGAAACACAATAATGGAAGAAGTAGAAACACGTCGGTATCAAGCACAGTCTTTTAATTTGCTTTGACCTCCCTCCTCCCGCTCTCGCTCCTTGCCATTGCTCTCCTTCCTCGCAAAGCCCTAGCTTTCTTCTCTTCCCCCTCTCGCCGTAAAGCTCGTAAGGTATATATATCTTTTATTCTTCATCTGTTGATTTCTCGTTCCCACTCTTAGTTCGATTGGAAATGCTGTGTTTTAGTTGTTCCTGCTGTTTTTTTTCGCAGGTTTCTGATGAAAATTGAACAACGAAACAGTTTCCATCGGGCTGAAGAACGGAACCATAGCTCATGGAACCACCACTTCTATTCGGTGTTTAGGGTTTATTCCTTTAAATCTACGACTCTTCATGTACCTTGGAACCTGTCTTAGCTTCTCAGTTGAGTATTAACAAATTCTTAGTTGTAATCTTGATTTATTTTATCTTTGTCCTAGGAATGATTTGTGCCTGAGTGAATACTGGTTTAACAGTTAAGCTTGTTTCTGTTTATGAGTTTAGTTTCAGCACTGGAGGAGGTTTGTTCTGTTATTGTGCCTGAGTGAATACTGGTTTAACAATTAAGTCTTGATTTTTTGACTGAGAAAAAAAAATGCATTGTTGATTGTTGGTTGAAAGAACTGATTCAACTGCTCTACTCCGCTGTATAACGCTAGATTTTGCATGGGAAACCGTGGTTTATAAAAAATATTTTTTTTCTTCTTCTTTTTTGAAGTCTGGTCCACCCAATGTACCAGAAGAAACATGATCAATATTAATGCCCCCATTGTAATGAGATTAGCACTTAAAAGGTCCACCTTCTTCTTTTTCATTATAAAGATGATTTCTGAACTTTTTTTTTGAAAAAAGGCTTTCATATTTAAATTGCAATGCTGAAAACAAAGTTACAAGGCTATGAGTTTTGACATCATAGAGATCAAAGTAAAGCTTGGGAAAGAAAAATGATTGACAAAATCATATGGAGCTAGAGAATTAAAGCAAAACACTCTGAGCATTTGAAGAAATTGAGAGAGGGATTAGCTCACTAAATAACTTTAGTTTTGGTCTCCGTGACGACCTCTGCCTCGGCAGCCCCGGCTTTTGCGACCTCTTACCATGTGCCATTGCATATCTTGGACCTTCTGAGATGGTTTCAACTCTCTTCCATGTCGTGATCGTTGAGCCATTTCATATTCATTAAAATAACCTGTACAATCACCTGTGAAAGGAGTAAAAGACAAACCTCCAGAAGTAGATGGTGGAATATCATTTGAAACTTTGGGTGGGGGCGTTAATAAAACACTCCCAGTGACTGGAAAATCTCCCAGAGTAGCTGCATGGTTTGTATTAAGCGGAGCATTTTCAGACAAGGCTGAATTGCTAGAAGGAGTGTCTGTTACTGTTGCTTTAAACATGGTGGCTGGAGTAGATGGTTCTGACTCAGTAGTTGTTGGGAGGATCTCAACAAAGGATGAAGGTGTAGAGGCTAGTACTTGGCCATCAGATACTGATGTAGAGTTCAAAGTAGCAACTGATGAAATAGGCAATGCTTCCATGGCTTGAATGACTGTGGTCGAGACTGAAGTGGGTGGAGCATGGATTGAACCAATATTCACAGTAGGTGAAGGAGCCATAAAAGTAGGGATATTTTCTGTGTCTGATGGAACGGCAACAACAGGAGTTCCTGTGACTGACGCAACGGCAACAACTGGAGTAGAAACTGTCGGTATAGTGGCTGAATCAATATTTGCCACAGTAGCAGAAACAGAGATAATCGTACCATCTGGAATAACTTCAGGGACAAAAACAGAAGGGTAAACACTTGCAGCAGGAAGCGAAGCTCCCATTTGATCAGTAGACGAATGAGTCGAGTTCCTAGGCTGAGCAGATTTTTGCAGACATCGTGAGTCTTTATGGCCTAAGTGTCCACATTTACCACATGTTGTTGGGATCCATGAATACTCTACATCGACCAATTGTATAGTACCTCTTTTGTCATTCAAAGCGATTTTCTGCGGGAATTGTTTGTCCAATTCGACTTCCACCAAGATTTTGGCCTCACCCATGAGTGTAGGATCAAGTCTAGGCTTGTTTGTCAGCATTGGAGCTCCCAGGGCAGAAGCAATTCGGCTTATTCCTGGAATAGAGTATAACCTGCTGGGGATATTTTTTAGAGTTACCCAAACTGGAATTGTGGAACAGTTACCGTTTATGTCTGTGGTGCCTGCATCTCTTTTTTGTCTCATCTTACTGAACGTGTTATCTTCTATAATATACAATTGGTCTCTGCGGTTATTGTTTTTCATCTTGTTTATGATGGAATCATCAAGCACCACTAACCTTATTATGTACTTGCAATGATTTAATGCAGGTGTCGATGTTAGTATGAACAGTGTCGATGTTAGTATGAACAGTCACTTAAAAGCTGTGAAACTTACTTTTAAAGGGAAGAATCCAGTCACATTAAAGTGTCAGGGGGAAACAACATTCGCTATTATATTCTTCCAGACTCTTTGAATCTTGAGACTTTGCTGGTCGAAGACAAACCAAGAATCAAACCCACTGCAGGTTACATAATTAAGCATTTCACTCTCTACTTCCCATTCATTCTTGACCATTCCTTTTGGTTTATTGCCTGCCTGTTCTCACATTTTATCTTTTTTTTGGTCATCGGTATCAGGAAAGATTCCTCCAGGCGGTCGGGACGTGGGCCATGGTGGTCGTTAAGCACACACACTATTGGAAGGTGATCCCAAGCTTGGTCCTTTTCTGTTACAGAGCAGGATTGTAAAATACCTTTCTTGTAGTGGGATTTGGTGTTATGAAGACAAATTCTTTGATATGTTATTGCCAAACTTCTTGAACTTGGAAAACAATCATTGTCGTTTGTCATTGAGTTCATTGCCTTATTAAATAAATAATCTGATAGATAAAGGCAGCCAATTAAATTAAGACAGAGCCTTTCATTACAGTCACAGCTTTGTTAGGACCCTCTGTTTTTCCTTATCGTAATAAACTTCAGTGCTCCGCTCCTACGCGAAGCCTAGAAAGCATTTACTGATTCGTTAAACTGTGCGCTACTTTTTAGCTTTCAAAATCATATTTGTTCGTCTTGAGGCTCCAGTAATGTGGTAATGAACAATGTGCACTTCCACATGCAGAGTCCTGAATAATAATAACTAGATTATGACCCGCCCGACCGGGCGGGTGTTTATTTTTTGTTTCAAAATTGTTTTGTTTATATTCATGATTTATTTGTAATAGATAGTCTGTACATTGAGTAGTAACTGTATCCGTGTTAGTAATCAAATTTTATCAACGATATTTATGATCAAATAGAGATAGTGAAAAATAAAAATGAAGATAATGATGCATTAACATAAGAAATATAAAAAACAATTTTGCCAATTTAAAATATAATGAAATAAATAATTATGAGTTAGTATGATATATAAAAAACAATTTGCCAATTTAAAATATAACAATTTTGTTATGTTAAATATTCTTGTTACCAATAATCGATAACTTTTAATTATTTAATGTTAAAAATAAATGTTGATTGATGCGCAAGGTTAGGGGAGGAATGATTCTGGTAACTAATTATATGCAATATATTTCGATGTTAACATGAATATAGTATTGATATCTTTTTGGTTAAATCAGAATCGCTTTCCATTTTTTTTCGATTTAATATATTTTTTCCGCAATTGAAGTTATTAAGTTTCTGAAATTGATTTTCTATGTATTATAATGATTAAATAGTTTAAGATTTTGAATATATGGGGATCAAATATTGTTGGTAAGTAGGATCCTGTGAACACTCGGATTTAATCAATTCTGTTTTCAAATTTTGAACATGTTGTAGAGACTTCCGCATGTAAAGCAAGGAAGAACTGATTTGGAAAAAAAAAACTACACCATATAATATTAACGTAAATACCAAAAAAAATTATACGATATATTATTAACGTATATATAAATATTACTGTTATAGTTTACGGTACCAGTAACATGATGTCAATGTTAATTAGTGTTTTGGAGGAATGTTAGATGCTATGTAATTATATGATACGAAAGAAGAATTGAATTGATGATTTACTTTGAAGTCATCCGATTTATAACCTAACATTCCATCATGTTCAAGACTTTAAGTCATTGTTTCTGTTTTTGTAGTGTATAGTATAGCATTAAATAATCGAAAAAGACAAGCTAATTTTAAGGAAAGATTAATAATAGTTTCAGTGGCATTCAAAAGTAATTAACATTGAAAACTCAGGGTTAGTTTAATTTTGTACTCCTGTTTTAATAGATTAGATAATAATAAAAAAAAGCTTAGAGATGTAAGTAAGAAGGTGAGAGTTGATCAAAGCTTCTGCCATGAAAATGCAGGTTAGTTTCTTAACCTCAGTGACCCCTACTTAAGGAGCAGCAGCGGTAACAATAATCACTTTGGCAGGACATTTCATGATGTCATCAGTTTTTGGTTGTAACTCAATGACAGATTCCCAAGATGAAAGCACAACCTGTAACCAGATGGGATAAGAAACACTTGGAACTTAATATAAGAGATGGTGTGAAATGCACAAGTAACCATGATTCGATCTGTTGTAGTTGGTTTAGTAGATCCCTTCAATGGTTTAGAGACAAGTTTATCTGTTGCAGTTCCTCAAACATCAACAATGGTAGCTCCGTTCAAGGCTTTAGCCAACATGGAGAGATCACTGGAGCTGTACTCGCAAGTTGTAATCACACGGAAGTTCAGTTCGATGAAGAAAGATCCTTTGGCTTCACAATCATCGACCCTTTTAGCAGTTAGAATCCCTGAGTGAGTTGAAAACTCAACCGTGTCAGAAGAACCGATCAGTCCGTTTGAGAATACAGTGTGAGCAGCTGCTAATGTTGCATGACCACATATATATCTATCTGTCAAAAAGATCCTAACAAGTAGAAACTTAAGATGGACTCAAACCATATGGAAACTAAAGAGTATTTGAAAGATTAAACCACCGGAGGAGAAAACAAGGTGGATGTAGAGGATCAGAGCCCGTGATGGGAAGAAGAAAAGAAGTCATCGGAAGGTGAAACTCAGCAGCAAGAAACTGAAGCCAAGAGTCATCTCTCTCATGTCCTTCTTCAAGTAAACACACTGCTGCTGGGTTCCCTTTGAAGGCTGACTCAGTGAATGCATCAACCTGTTTTAGCAAACAATTCACTGATCTTGAGAAGCTGAAACTCCTCTCAACCCAAAAAAAAAAAACGAATAAGATAACAATTACCACAAAGTACTTCACAAGCTTCTTCTTGATCATTCCCGTATCTTCTCTTATCTCACTCTGAAATCTTCATCTCTCAACGCTAACTTGTATATTCAGCAAACAAAACTTAATAGAAAATTAATGTGATCACGTTATATTTTAGAGTATTAAGAAGGCACCGAAACAAGAGTAGTTGTGCTACAATATAAATATGGAAAAAGTTGGGTGGATAAAACATGTTTCATAAGGAGATAATCAACTTTTTCCCTCACCAACAAATAATTTAGGATAAAATAATGGAGCTATAGGTCAAAGACTCATAAGCTGACAGATTTACCAGACTGGTGTGATTAACCACTATTAACAACTAAAACTCTTTATGAAAAATGCAGTTTTTTTGGTTTGTTGACTAATGAGGAACAGAGATAATAAGTTCATCAAGGCAACAGGAAGCCAGAATACATCCCATGTCAACTTTATTTGTTTATTATGAACAAGGTCATACATACATCATTTTATTGAAAACTTGATAAACTTTTTCTTCCCCATGGCAGGATTAAACTAAGACATGGCCTTTCATCACAGTCACAGCTTTGCCAGTGAGCAAGACTCTCTGCTTCTCCTTATCATAATGCACCTTCACTGTTCCACTCCTACGCGAAGCCTAGAAAAAAACATTTTTGCAAAACTCAACATTCAAGGCTTTGTCCGTAGCTTGAAAATGCTGAAGATAGAGGGATAGAGGAATTACCGCGTAAGCGAAAAAGTCAGTTTTGTTCATCTTGAGGCTCCAGTAATGTGCTAATGCACAATGTGCACTTCCACAGACGGCATCCTGAATGATATTAACAAAGAACCAATCAAAAGAGGTTGATCAATTCTGCTTCTACCCATTAAAATGAGAATGCAGGCTATAATACTGTTAAACAACCTCATCAACTCCTAATTTGGGGGCAAATATCCTACTACAGAAATCATAGACAGATCTTTCAGGAGCAGCAGCTGTAACAATTATGATTTTTCCAGGGCATTTCAATATATCATCCATTCTTGGCTGCAGCTCTTTGACAGATTCCCAAGTTTGAAGCACAACCTGAAAATCAGATGGATATGAGAGCACACATGAAAAACAAAACAGATAGATAGAAAGTTTAGGAGTATTCTTGAAGTGCTTACAATGATTTTATCTGTTGAAGATGCTTTGGAAGCTCCATTGAAAGCTTTGGAGATGACTTTACCAGTTGTGGTTCCTAGGATATCAACAATGGTAGCTCCACTAAAGGCTATGGAAAACATGAGCTTATCACTGGAGTTGTAATCACAAGTAGGAATCACAGGAAAATCCAATTCGATCAAGAAAGATCCTTTCTCGAGCTTGACGTCTCCGGAAATCTTTTTAGCCCTTAGTATCCCCGAGCGGGGTGGCAAACTCAATTGTGTCTGAACCAACAAAACCGTTTGAGAAGAGAGTGTGTGCAGATGCTAAGGTTGCATGAGCACAGAGATTCACCTGCGACAAAGAATCAAGTGATCTTGTCATTTGAATTCTCTTGGATGATTCATCCAAAAGCATTAATATGGAATGGTTGTTCACAAACCTCTAGGGTTGGAGTGAACCACCGGAGCAAGACGTCATGTGGTGAATGAGAGCCTGTGATGGGAATAACAAAACAAGTCAACAGGATATTAAGCTCAGCAGCAAGAGACTGAAGCCAAGAGTCGTCTCTCTCATTCTTTCCATCAAGAATGCACACTACTGCTGGGTTTCCCTTGAAGGCTGAGTCAGTGAATGCATTAACCTGTTTATCAACAACACTCATAGATCATACAAGACTTAGAGCAAAGAAGAAGAAATGAATTTACAACAAGTACATTGTCAGAAAAAAAAATACAGTTACCATGTAGAAGTTTAGAGGCTTCTTCATGAGATTCATGACTTTATACGTCTCTTCTTCTGTTTGAAATCTGCATTTTTCGACTTGGATTTATATTCAGCAAACACACAACTCTACAAATAATGTGTTCCATGTTGTCTAATAATAAGGCTGTGATTGGTCTGTCAAGATAACGTGTTCCACGGTGTCTAATAATAAGGCTGTGATTGGTCTGTGAAGACAAAGACGTAGCACTAGAGAGTTGTTATTCATCTGGACCATTGGACCCCTATAAAAAAAATTCTCGAAAGTCAAGAAAATGAAAACTTATTAGGATTGTTTACGGTTGAGTAGCATTTCAGATAGGTTCACAGTCTTTTGCTGAGTGAGGAGTGAGAGCAAGAGGACACAGTCACACATGTTCACGTTGAGACTCCAGTAACGTGCTTATACACAATGTACACTTCTACATAGATAGATATGCATGAGTAAACAAGATGCAACAAAAAGTAGAATAAGGTTTATAATAATTAGACGAGTTTTTGAATCTGATTGAATAATGATAGAAATTTAAAAAAAAAAACGTCTTCTGTTATATCAAATCAGACAAGATCTGATTTACTTACCACCAACAAAGAAAGGTCCCAAACAAATAATTGTCACTAGCCCCACACAGAGAAAAGTTGATGTAAAATGAAACACATGGTCATTAAACATATACATTTTATATCAATGGCTTTCTGTCTTTATTCAATAATGGAAGGAGCCTGTTTTTGTAGCAATACATGATCTCAGATTAGACCAAGACATAGCCTTCCATTACAGTAACGGCTTTGCCTCTCAGGAGAACCCTCTGCTTCTCCTTGTCTAAATGAATCTCAAGAGTTCCATTCCTACGCGAAGCCTAACCCGATTGACCATAATAGAGAATCATTCTCTGTGCTCTAAGACAGTACTTGGCAAAGAAAAAAAAGAGAGCAGAGAGATTACTTGGTAGGCTAAGAAGTCACACTTGTTCATCTTGAGGCTCCAGTAATGTGCCAATGCACAATGTGCACTTCCAAAAACAGGGTCCTGAAACAAAGGGATGAACAAACATATATAATAAGAATAAACATACTAGGAACAGAAGAAATCATTATCTTTGATCATGGACGAGCTCCTTAGAACCATAGAAAGCTCGGGAATTGGAATTGAAGCTAGATACGAAACCAGTGATGGGAGTAAGGAAACTAGTTTGGGAGATGTTGAATTATAGACTGAAGCCACGCGTTGGTAAACCACTTGCAAAATATAACTTAGAACGCACGTAACTTTCAGGCAAATTTCTCTGCCTTTTCTTTTTGGCTTTTTCATTTATATAAGATGCAAACTGGAACTAGTAGTTTCTACAAACAATTGAAGTCAATCGAGGCCCATAATTCTATCAGTCTATTGCCTGTCTACTAATATGTTTTAGATCCTTCTATATATAAATTGTGAAAACTTATGGGTGATGTGTCATTCATAGAAGAGCTCTTTAATAAATTGTTTTGATTTGATTGGTTTTTCTTTTTGACATCTAAAAATTCATTCCAAACTTAAAAAGTTTCATACAAGCTAGCTTTTCCGGCTAAACTTGGTGGATCCTTAACCTCGATGGAACTGAAGCTTTGCACTCGTGATCAGGCGTCTTTAGCAAGACTGTCCGCACGGAGATTTTCACAGCGAGAGATAAACTTAATAGAAAAGGCGTTAAAGGCAAATTTCATGGTTTCAATTTCATCCAATTCTGGATCTAGAGCAGGCCATTGTTTCTTCTGCTGGATAATGTGCACGAGCTGCTGGCAATCATATTTGAAGTTAACTCGAGGCACTCGACGTCCGCTTACCTCCTTCATCGCCCAACATAAGCTTTTTGCCTCTGCGTGTAGTGGTGATTCTGTTTGTGGCCCTTTTCATTGTCCTTGTGTAGTACTTCCAGTTCATGTTCAAACAGTACAATACCCATCCCAATACCATTGCTTTCCTCCGACCATGAAGCGTCGACTTGAAATCTCCATTGGCTCGTCAAAACTGGTACCGCGGGTAAAGGAGCTATCGTCTGATTGTTTTCCTCTGCCGTGAATGTCGTCTCTACCATTTGTGCTATCTTCCAAGATTCTGCCTCCTGACAAGCCAATTGCAGAGTTTCCAAAGGTGTAGAGTCTTTGTTATTGAAGCATTTGTTGTTATGTGCCTTCCGTTGATACCACAAAATCCATGGGAACACCGAAGAACATTCACCGAGATGATTAGGCTCTTTGGAGTATTTCAATAACGTCTCGACATTGACATATAAAGAGGAACACGGGAAAAGCCCCAGAGAAGAAGGGATATGCGACAGAGCCCAACATTGGATCGCCTGTGGACACTCTAAGAGGATATGGTTCACTGTTTCTTGATCATCTCTGCATATCTGACATGTACTGTCCGATCCACAGTGACGTTCTTTCAACTTAATTGCAGATGCTACAAATCCAAAAAATAGCCTACCATAAGAAATGTTTAATTTTTCTAGGCGCTTTGAGTTTTGAAACCTCTTTCTTTAAGTCATTTTTACTCGGCTCCATCACTTCCCTAGCCTGAGTATTTCTTCTTTGTTCTACTGCCACCTTAATAACATGTCATCACTGTATAGCTACCTGACTTGGAATGTTTCCAGACATAGCTATTTCTCTGACCCGTATGACTGATTCTCATAGCAAAAATACGGTTAACATCTTCTTCTGCTATGAGCTCCCTAACGAGCTCCACATTCCACGCTTTGAGCTCCGGGTCGATCAAGTGGTGTACCTTCAGGTCAGGGTCAGGAAACACACTTCTCGGTTTCGCTGGCCTAGCTGGCTCTGTCTGAATCTAGACGTCTTCATAAACTTCAGTGTCCGTCCCTTTTCAAATATTTCTTTTAATTGACTTTTCCAGGATATATTTAGACTCCATTAAGCTACTCTATCCATATGAAGGATTATTTGCTTTTCCTGTTACCATAGGATTGGAATGGCGGTAGTATCTTCCTTTTAATACTCGGACTATAAGGGAGTCTGGAAAGATAAGTAGCCGCCACACTTGTTTTTCTAAGAGTGCAAGGTTGAAATCGTTGGTCCCGAAAACCAAGACCTCCCTCATCCAAAGGAACACAGATCTTATCTCATGCCACCCTATGAAGACCTTTGTTATTGTTACTCGTGCTCCACCAGAAACATGCCACTGCGACAGGACAATTTCTTACAAGTATCTTGAGGCAACTGATAACAAGATATGACACATAAGTCGGTACAGCTTGTGTTACTGATTTAATTTGAACTTCCTTACCCACTTTAGAAAGGAGCTTTGCAGACCATAAATTGATTCTGCCATTCATTCTCTCTTGCACGACGGAGAAGACTTGTTTCTTCGATCCGCATATCTTTTTGGGCATACCCAAGTACATTCCCATTCCCCCTTCTTTTGTGATGCCAAATGATCTTTACAGTGGACGCTGTGACCTTAAAACCGAACAGCCCAAACAATGCTACATGCAATATATAATCTGATATTGATGTGTTGTCTCCAAACAAACTCAATAATCATATAAGTTTAAAAACTACCAAACTTATCAAAAAATATTTATAGTCTTCATTTACAAATATCTACCACCGTTAAAAGTAATGCAATATTGAACTTAAATTATAAAAATTTAGATGAAACTGAATGTTGAAAAGTATATTTAATCTTATGAATTTAGATATCACATTATATTTGCATTTTTACAATATTAAATTTATACGTGCGAGTTTGCGGACATCTACCTAGTATACTTTAAAATATGCTTTCATTTTCCCTGGCGTGACGCTGTTGCTCGTGGAGTTCGGTCGTTTTGCACAGGGCGTTCCACGGTTCAACCTCATTATCCGTGTGAAATAGGCTCTTAATAAGCAGCCAAACTCGAGCAGGAGTAAATCCAAAATTGTATCTAACCATGGTGAAAAGGATGAAACTACAGATCACTTGTTTTTGCATGTTTTCAGTGATCACGTTAATATTAAGATTCGCCTATGTTTTAAGTCTTTGTACCTATATTATATGATGGTTAGGAATCTGCAAACCAAGAGAAAGTTATTTTTAGCTAGCACGATTGAAGATCTTAGATATGTAATGAGAAAGGCTCGGAACCGTAAATGTAAATTTGGGGGCTGAGGTGATTTACATTTCAAATTTGATCTATCCACGCAATTAATTAGGAGGGATTTGTATAGAAAGTATATCCAGAACAGTGCATTCTCAGTTTAACTTCCACATATTTTGGCACCTTTATGCAAAACAATAGCGTAATTGTCTAATCGATCTCTTAGTCGACTTAAATTTTTAAAAGGCCAATGGTCGTTATGATATTATATTAGGCGACGAATACGATTATTAGAACACCAAAAAAGAGTAAAAATAGAGGTTTAGTACCTATCCATAACACAAACGACAGACATGAGACATCTGTAACATGCATACATATTCAGAAATATTATTTTTTTCTTTCATTTCTTACCACGCAAATCCTTGAAGTAATCTTTTGCGCTGTTTTCAAAATCTCTCCTGGCAATATAGCCATCCTGTCCAGGAGCCTTCATCATCTTTTCCTTTTTCGATTCCGAGCCAATCAACAATAGTAGACCTACGACTGTTCCAACGACTCCAACGATGCCTATGACTTTGGTTGCGGTTTCACAATCTAACTTCTCATCTTCTTTTTTCTTTATCTTGTTGCTGTTCATTTTGGTACGACAAAAGAAAAGTTCTCTTCTGGTTTTTGTTTATTTTAGTTAAGAGGAAGGATTCATCTGATTTATATAGTTGTAACTTGAAATCAGACCTGCTTAGAATATGCAACTACGAGTCAATATATATCGGGTTCCAAGGGAAGAATATTAAAGTTTCAGTAATCAGTTAATGTAATTTGATGGGAACTGAAGAACGTAATAAAAGATTATAATTAAGTTAAAGAGTTTCGTCAAAAAAAATTAAGTTAAAGATGAGTCAAACATTTTTTTTTTTTGAACAACAAGATGAGTCAACATATATACTAACTACAGTGGGAACTTAAACGATTTAAAGCATTTGTTCCCCTTTCTTTCCCAAAATAAAAGTAATAATAATACTATGAGCTTTTGCTGATACTGATTGGGAAATTTTGGGATAAATCGAGAAGACAATGTACGAGTAATTCGTTTGATTCAATGGCGAATCTAGATGAAGATTTTTCTGGGTGCACAAAGCTTCTAAAATAGATGAATGAGTATAATTCTAATAATTTCTTCTTCTTTTTGCTACGAAATAATCTATACTATACTAAAAGGGGATATAAGCTCCTCTTAGGGTGTCCACGTAAGCACAAAAAATCGTCCAATCAGAGAGTTCGAACTTGCCACGTCATCTCATTTATTTTTTCGTAAAAAAAAAAAAAATAATGCAAAGAAAAGGATCGAACCCGGGTTAGTACGACATAAATATAGAGCATATACCACTAAGCTATTGAACCTTCTTAGACACATATACAAGAATCACTAAATATGTAATCACAAACTCTTATGTAAATTTATAATAATATGGATTCAACTTTCAAGACTCCGATACTTTGTTTTGTAAAAAAAAATAAGTAAGTGACTAAGCTAATATATTCTTTGAAAGTGTGAGAACATTGAGAAATATGAAAAAAACATAGATTTTTGTTTTCGTGACAAAGTTAAGAATTTTGTAAAAGTAAGTTTAACATATAAATTTTCGTGACAAATATGAAAAAGCATAGATTTTTGTACAATTTTGACAAAACAACTCAAAATATAGTTCTCTAATGTCTTAATAAAATATTTTTTAAGGTGCAATAATTAAATATATCAATTCAATACATTTTGTAATTTATAGACAAAACAATAACACAACAAATTTTGAAACATTTTTTTAACCTATCGATTTCTTTTCATGAGAATCCAACTAAACAAGATAAAAAGCAATTAGATTTATTTATTACCATTTTATTCAATTTTGATTAATTTCAAATTGTAATAATGTATCTTTTTGAAGTTACAAAAAAATAATGTTATTTCTTTATTACACTAACATTATATATGGATTCCATGTACACAAATAAATATAATATAACAACATAAGCTTGCTTTCCCCGATTCATATGAAAACTTTTTAAGTTATCCACCAAAGCAAATTAATTAAATAAATCAAATTGTTATAATACAACAAATTAATATATAATTTTATTTTAAATTATTTAAAAAGTGTATTTTCATTAAAAACAAAATAATAAATAAGTAAAACCGATTTGATGGTAATTTTTATGACATATATATATTATGTGAAAGAAATATAAGCTTAATATGGAAAAAAATCTTAAATAAAAAAAAACTCTAAAATTAACAAAAAAAAACTAATAAAAAATAAATTATGATATCAATTGAAAGCTTTTTAGATAATATTAATAAAATATTTAAGCGATAATTAGACAAATTTGATTTTTTTTTGCCAGCAAAAAGTTTATTATTAATTAGCATCAGTTATTTCAAGATGTTTAAGAAAGATGGACTTAAGTGATATATGAACTATGAATATTAGTACTTTGTAAAGCTGACTTAGATAACACATCTGCACATCATTTCCAGTCATTTTTTATGCCTAAATTCAATTTCTTCTGAGCAGTTATTCCACAAAGACATCGTATGAGATATTGTTTTGATTTTCACTTTTTCAGATTTGTTTCTTGACTGTTAAGAAGATTAATAGCTGTAAAAATGTCTCCTCCGAATATTATATGTCTATAACTGAATCCCCAACATGAGACAACTTTGTTTAAAAAGTAAATAATTTCATTTTTTTATATTATATAATAAATATATATTATTTGCTGATAATAAAAATATATTTATTCATCTATCACAAATATCTATACAAATATGTGAATCAAGTACAACAATCAAACAACATAGTGATTTCCACAAAGAAAATTTAAAAAATATATTTATGTTAGGTAGTCTTATTTTACATTCTTTAAATAATGTAATACAATATTATACATTATTTTTTTAGAATTGAGAAATACATATATATCAGTTAGACAAATTAAGCGATAATTAGACAAATTTGATTTATTTTTTCTAGCAAAAAGTTTATTATTAATTAGCATTAGTTATTTCAAGATGTTTAAGAAAGGATGGACAAAAAAATAGGATGGACATAAATGATATATGAACTATGAATAGTATTTTGTAAATCTGACTTAGATAACACATCTGCTCATCCATTTTCAGTCATTTTTGATGCATAAATTCAATTTCTTCAGAGCAGTTATTCCACGAAGAGATCGTATGAGATATTGTTTTGATATTCAGATTTATTTCTTGACTATTAAGAAGATTGATAACTGTAAAAATATCTCTTTCGAATATGATATGTCTATAACCGAGTCCCCAACATGAGATAAGTTTGTTTTAAAAGTAAATAATTTTATTTTTCTTATATTATATAATAAATATATATTATTTACTGATAATAAAAATATAGTTATTCATCTATCACAAATAACTATGCAAATATGTGAATCAAGTACAACAATCAAACAATATAATGATTTCCACAAAGAAAATTAAAAAAATATATTTATGTTATGTAGTATTATTTTATATTCTTTAAATAATGTAATACAATATTATACATTATTTTTTTAGAATTGAGAAATACATATAATATCTTATCCGCGCGTAGCGCGGTTAAAAAATCTAGTTCTAATAATTTCTTTTTGTTTTACCATATAAAATGATCAAAAATTGAAAGATTAGTGGTGCACATGCACCCATCGTCTTGTACTTGGCTTCTCCCCTGGTTTGATTTGCATAATTTCAACTTAATGTACTGTGGAATCTAGTAAATGTGTAAATGAGTAATAGAGACTGGAAGGTTACAGAAGATTGCAGCTAACCAAAGTCGTTCCCGAAGCTTGTCAATCACAAGCTTGGAAGTAAAATAGGAGTCGTTGTAGCCTTAATATTAAGAATTTGAATCGGTTTTGTTACCAAGACTGAGATTCAACTACATGATACATAGCGGTATATGCGTCATTACTGTCACTTGTTATCAAAAGTTATTAACAATGCCTCAGTTTTCGAATCATCTTCTGCTTTAAAGGAACAATCGGTAATGGCCTTCTTTTTTTTTTTTGCTAAATTGTAAATATCATTTCATAATGAAAGTTGAGATTTTACAAGATGTGATTAACAACTAGAAGATCTCAAAACTTGTTTCCACGGCAAAAAAAGTAAAAACATGGAAACAAAATCAATCAATACTTTAGCCGTTCTGCGTTGGAGCGAACAGGACCAAAAGTAATGATACAAACTTGAAAAGTCCGAGCGAGAAGACAAGCCGAGACAGGTTTAAAGGGAGAGGACCGAAGACTAGTGAACGAGAAAGCACAACACTCACAAGAAGCTGATTCATCCGGCTACCTGAACAATTTGTCATCTCTCAAAAGAACAAACACAAGCCCGCTCAAAGACTGCCCTCAAGGTCCGAGCTGGGACACGGTCTGAGCCAAGATCCGACGAAATACAGGACAACACTAACCACAGAAGCTTAATAGCGCTCAACTTCCTCAACCACGCTCGTCCTCTAAGCCGGTGAAGAGAAAGGGGCAGCATCACCACTTCCGAGCCTTACTACCTCCTCTAGGAACAAAGTGAAACCCTGAAACACCAAGAAAACGAAGAGCCTCCACGTCCACTACCCGTATCAGCTTAACCTACAATCAAAACCCAGACAACCAAGCAACGCCAAATCCGACACAAAGGAGGGATGAGGAGCTAATTAAAGCTACACTCAATAGCAAACACCTAAGCTTGACCCATGGAGAGACGAACAAGCCGCCTCCAATCCTGAGTCTGAAGTCCCGAGACCACGAGCTCGTAGTGGTGCACACCCAAATGACCCTTGACAGATAAGACAACTTTCACAGCGACAATTTAAACCAAACCGTTAGGGTTTTGCGGTGGACGGAGAGGCGGCGCAGGATCTGGTGAGGAGAGGCTGCGAAGATGCGGTACAGTCGCTAGAAGCACCAGCATCTGAGCTCTCTCAGCACGGCGAGTCCTTCAATCGAAGAGATGGAGAACGCTAGTCAAGACCAGAAACAGAGCGCTGATTCACCGACCGGACCCATGACGGAGTAGCAGATGGACATATGGGAGCGACAGTGGCCCTCTCACAACGCCGAGAGGCGCCGGAGAGGCGAGTTGAAAACAACGGCGGCTGCTCTCGAGACGAAGGGTTTCAGAGAGAGATGTTGGGGCGCGTGGGTGGCACGCCCAAATTCTGGGGATTTTTGCTTAATGTATATATTGTTTCTTTTTTAAATAATGGCCTTCGTTGGATAAAAGAAGGCTTGCATGGTACTTCAAAGGATGACAACATTCTTTTCAAAATTTTCAAGGTATGGAGAAAGAAAGAGTTCTAACTACTCTACGTGATACATTGGTTAAGTAGAACAGTCCACTGGACAGACGTCAGTTAAAGGTAGCCCATATCCAAGGTCTTTTTTTTTTGAACTTTTCCCATATATATGCAAGGTTGTGTGTTTAGTTTCACCTTAAGTAGCAATGTCTTCCAAAAATCAAGTGTGAGTTCATATGTCATTTCTTAACATTTTTTTATGAACTTTGTCACTTCTTAAATCAGGTGTCAGTTCATGTGTCATGTGGAATTATATGTAGGGTTCCTCCATGGGTAGGCATGATGGTTCCTCCGAGGAAGACGAGAGCTTGAAAAAGAGTGGTAGGGATTAATTCTGTAATCTGTTTTAGAAGTGTATTAAAGTTTAGGAGGTTTAATAGGTCGTGAAAATAGTTTTTGGCTTTTGCCCGCACCATACATTATTTTAGTTTAAAACTTTAAATATCAATACTATTAAAATAGGAATACAAATTTGAAATAACCCTTACTTTTCTTACATAATTACAAGTGAATGCCATTCCTTTTTTTACTCTTAACCATAAATAATTTTAATAAATGAAATTGTTAAATAAATAATAAATATGATTTCCTTAAAAACTCGTATGTGCTACACTACATTACCTAATATAAAATATTGAAATCTTTCATTTCCTAAAAAAATACTCCATCCGTTCTTTAATGATAAACTTTTTAGAAAAAAATTTGTTTCACAAAGATGTATTTTTTGTGTTTTCTATGAAAAAATTAGAAACTTCAAGAAAATTAATTGACTTTATTGAATTATTATTGGTTAAAAGTTATTAAAAATTAAAAATTACAGAAAACGATACATTTATTATGGTAATTTAATATGTTTTCTTAATATGTATGAAAATACTAAAAAATCTATCTTTGTGGAACGGAGGGAGTATAAAACATAAAAACAAAAATATGTGACAAAGTTATGTTGTAGGATATGTTTTTCAACATATTGATTTTTTGGTCAATAGTACTTACTTTAATTTTGGGTGATTTTTATATCTGATTTTTATACCATAAAGTTTCTTAAAGTTTCATATTCTATTCAAAATTTAAATTGAAAAGTAAACTATGCAGTTATAACAAAAATTAAAATTAAACATTTTAGAAAATATTATGATATAAATTTCAATTATTCATACTAAAACAATATAGGATTGGGTCATAAATCTTTCTAATTCCAAAATTTTAGCACCCTTAAAATAAATTTAAAAAATTTTGAATTATAATTTCTATTAAAATAAATTTGTTAAAAAAATTATTTTGCGCTGTTATTGTTTATTCCTAGAGTTTGACATGTGATCGTCTGAATATTTGTTTTCACTTTATATTTTTTTGTACTAAATTGTATAATATATATTTGTAAATTAAAATGTATTAACTAATTGTTAGCATAACATTTTAAAACATAATAATTTTATTTATTACTTTGAATAATTATATTTTTGGTATTTTAATCGTTTATTATATCACAATGTTTCATAAATTTTTGGTATAATGTTTTCATATACATAAGTCCATATATATGAAAATATTATACCAATAATTAATGAATAGATTATTTTATATTTTATTTCTCTATTATATAAATTAATTATGATATGTGGTTTTTACTTTATTATTTATTACTAATAAATAAAGTATTTAACACGTTAATACAAAATATATTAAGAAATCTATTGGAAAATTGTTTTTGGTTAATATTCGATTAAGAAAATATATAATTTAAATTTTGAAAAGACAAGCATACTTAAATATATGTTCAATAAATATTTCAATGGCATGTTATTGTAAGTAAGTGGTAAAACTAAGGAGCAAACTAATTTTGTACTCTCCTTTTAATAAATTAGATGTAGATAGATATTCACAAAAATTTGGCAAATGCAAATGGTGTAGATGTGTTTTCAGAGGCTGCCAAGGGAGAGGTTGCGGTGGAGTTCTATACAGATTTGTTCAGATCGTCTAATCCTCCGCCGTTCAATACTTGGTTTCAAGGGATGACGCCTCGTGTGTCTGCCCATATGAATGAACAGCTTACGCAACCAGTCTCCGCTATAGAGGTCAAGGGTGCTGTTTTTTCAATAAATCCTGTGAAAGCTCCTGGGCCTGATGGGATGTCTGCTTTGTTCTTTCAAAAGTTTTGGCCTGATATTGAAGAGCAGGTGGTAAAGGAGGTTCAGGAATTTTTTTGTTTCTGGGAGACTTCCGAAGGAGTGGAATTATACGCACTTATGCCTTATTCCAAAAATCCCTGATCCGAAAACAATCTCTGACTTGAGACCCATCAGTTTATGCTCGGTGATTTACAAGATTGTCTCTAAGATCATGGTGAGAAGGTTAAAGTGTTGGATGCCGGAATTGATTTGCTCTACCCAATCTGCGTTTGTTTCAGAGAGGTTAATTTCAGACAACATTACCATTGCTAATGAACTGGTTCATTCGCTGCAATCTTCAGACCAGTTTGCTTCGGAGTACATGGTCGTTAAGACTGATATGTCGAAAGCGTATGATCGTGTCGAATGGAGTTACCTAAGAGCGCTGATGGAGGCAATGGGGTTTGATATGAGATGGGTAAATTGGGTTATCAGCTGTGTTTCCTCTGTCACATACTCTATTTTAATAAATGATCAACCTCATGGCCTTGTTACTCCACAGAGGGGATTACGTCAGGGAGACCCCTTGTCTCCTTTTCTATTAGTTCTCTGTGCGGAGGGCTTGGCTCACCTGCTCAATAAGGCGCAGGAAGATCGAAAATATCAGGAATGAAGTTTGGTGAGAGAGGACCTTCAGTGCACCATTTGATGTTTGCAGATGATTCTTTGTTTGCTTGCAAAGCTAACGATCCTCAGAGTGGTGCATTAGGGTGTCTTCTGCAGAGATATGGCCAAGTTACGGGGCAGATAATCAATAAGGAAAAGTCCTCGATTACTTTTGGGAAGAAGGTCCCTGAAGATAAGAGAATTCGTGTTAAACAGAAGCTGGGCATTTTTGCAGAAGGAGGAGACTCCAAATATTTGGGATTACCAGAGTTTTTAAAGGGCTCAAAGATTCAGTTGTTCTCATACATTAAGGAGAGAATGAGTAAGAAGATCTCTGGATGGCATGCAAGAACGCTTTCTCAGGGAGGCAAGGAGGTGATGATTAAGTCTGTTGCTTCTGCTCTTCCGGTGTCTGCAATGTCTTGCTATAAATTGCCTAAAACAATTTGCTCCAATCTAGCCAGTGCGATTGCAAACTTCTGGTGGAGCTCTGTTGAACACAAAAGGAAAATACATTGGTTAAGTTGGGATAAAATGTGTTTGCCTAAAGAGAGTGGAGGAATGGGGTTCAAAGATTTAGAGTGCCTGAACCAAGCTTTGCTGGCCAAGCAATCATGGAGGCTAATTCATTTTGAGGATTGCCTTATGGCCAAGGTTTTGAAGGCGAAATATTTTGAGAATACTGATATTATGAATGCCTCTTTAGGTGATAAACCTTCCTATGCATGGAGGAGTATTTTACATGGTAGGGATCTTCTGGAAAAAGGACTTAAATGCTCTGTGGGTAATGGGAGAAGTCTTAAGGTTTGGACAGATTGTTGGTTGGAAGATGAGGATGGAGTGTGCAGACCTCCTCTCAGAAGACAAAGATCTTTTAATATCAACTTGAAAGTCTCGGATTTGATTGATCTGCAGACCAGAAGGTGGGATGAAAGCCTGATGCGCGAGATCTTTGTACCTGGAGACATTGATATCCTCAGAAAGAATCAACCGGTGATATCTGATAAAGACTCATGGATTTGGAAGCCTACTAGGAGCGGGGTATATTCTGTGAAAACAGGGTATGACCTTGCTTTCTCGTTGCGCAATCAAGAGTTACTAGAAGTTCAGAATGCCATACCATCTCTGAACCCGCTTAAAGCTCAGGTTTGGAAGGTTAAAGCTCCTTCGAAAATAAAGGTGTTTATTTGGAAATCGTTGTCAGGAGCAATTGCGGTTAATGATGGGCTGAATGCACGTGGATTGAGGTGTGATAATTTATGCGAAATCTGTGGTATGGATGGTGAGTCGATCAACCATGTTCTTTTTACGTGTACTCTAGCTAGAAAAATTTGGGCAACTTCGGGGTTTCCTTCTCCTCCAGGGGGTTTCCATGAGGATTCAGTGTTTCAAAATGTAAGCTACTTATTGAGAGTTTGGAAAGACCAAAGATGGGACATAGGGGTATCGAGAGTGTTTCCATGGACTCTCTGGTACCTGTGGAAAAATAGAAATTCCCTTCTTTTTGATGGTTTCACTTTTGAGGGAAACAAGTTATTGAGAAAGCTAGAGAAGAATCTCAGCTTTGGTACTTAGCTCAAGATTTGGAGAATGGTGATGAACGGAGAGATAATGGTGGGTTATGTGCTAGAGATACGACTTGGAAGGCTCCACCTTGGGGTGTTGTTAAATGTAACATTGGAGTCTTTTGGTCAAAAAAGACGAAGATCTTAGGTGCGTCTTGGGTGGTTCGAAATCATGATGGTGTGGTGCTGCTTCATAGTCGTCGTTCCTTTGGATTGGTGAGGACTAAGGACGATGCGTTCTTCATCAGTGTGGGGTGGTCTATGAAAAGTATGGCAAGTCATAGATTTCTGAAGGTTCACTTTTCATTTGAAGGAACGGATTTGGTGAATGCTATCAATTGGCCAAAGGTAGCTATGTTGGGTAATTTTAGGTTGTGGAAAGTTTATGTTGAACCGTTTGAAGCTAATAGGGGCGCTAGACTCATTGCAAAGAGTGCGCAGGAAGATAGGTGGTTTCAGTCTTATGTTGCTCAAGGTTACCCCTGTTGGCTTTCAAACTTTTTTGAAGGAGAGGCTCTTCGTCTGTGAAGTTAGCTCTCTCGTATGTTTCTGATTATGTACATTATCAGCTTTTGGCTTTTATGAAATATTCAGACGGAAAAAAAAAAAAGATATTCTACAAAAATTTAAAACATGAGAGAAAAATCTATGGTACCCACCGACTTGATGTCTCAGAGAGTAAAGTCCAGTTTCATTCTTGGTTTGAGTGAACACTTAACTGTTTCGAGCTCTAATAAATCCATAACCTGACCAACAACACCTGCAGTAACCATTTAAACTTTTGAGTGATTTAAACTCTTGCAAATATACTATGAAATCGATGTAAAAATTACGAAATGAGAAAACATGGTTTCAGTGATCCACTTAAAACACACTCAAAATCGACCAAATGGAGAAACATGTCCTCAATCTATACGAGTAGATTTTGTGATTTTTGTATTATGCACAAAGCCCATTTGTAGGAATGTTCGGTTGATTAATACATTCATGTTGCAGGACTAAGGGTGAAATTCTGAATGTTCTTCGAAGCTCGGTAGAAGTCTTCCCATACTTTGAAGGTATGTTTCTTGTAAGATGCATGTATTGTGTATTCCTTGTACATGATAAAACCAAAACCAAAACTGTTAAAGATCATAAAAACTAAACAAATCGAAAATACATATAAAAAAAACTAAACGTATGTATTAAGCACTCACTCTCATCTGGGAAGATGTCATTTTCATAATAGAAGGTTTTTGCGTGGAATAGGGGGTAAGAAAACTTACGGTGGCTATATATATATATATATATATATATAAAATAACAACCAAATTAATGTTTTTTTTTATTTTTGAAATGTTATCTCCAAATCTGTTAATCATTCAATCTATCAAAAATATAAAAATTAGTTAGGTGAAAGTTATACTTTTAAATACAAGAAACTTAAAAATGAAAAAAATATTTTTTCTTTTAAAACCTAAATATCCGAACCCGAGCTAAAAATATCCAAACCCCACCCGAAGTACATAAATACCCGAACGGGTTCTATATCCCTATACCGAAATATTCTGAAATACTTTGATTCGAACCCGAACGAGTATTCAAACGTCCGCTCCTAAGTAGTATTAAGGGTGTTTCACATATCAACTAATCTGTAATATATTCACTGATGGACATATTGGTTTTAATTCATCGTCTTGCTTGAGAGGTGTTTTCTATAGAGAAAGGTGCTCATAACTTAATTGCTAGGCAAAACGATGAACTGTTGGTCACATATTTAATTATATGCCATCATACCATCTTAGTAACTTATAACATAAGTAATATATACAAATTATATACATATATCTTAACTTTTATATGTTTCGTTCTACACAGTCAGTCATAAACAAAAACAAAACCAAATGATACATGGACTAAATATCGGTTTGCAGGTGTGTGTGCATTACCCTGACGATTGGGAAACTCCGTTCGTAGGAGACTAATCTAATCATGAATGAGGTAAATAACTGTGGGTAGACTCTCTTCATTGTCTTCTTTGTAATGTTGATAAGTTTAAAAATAATATATAAAAGTTACAATATATTAATAGTCGAGACTAATATGAGTAGTAGGGCTGTTCAATATGGTAAAACTGAACCGTACCGAACCGAATCGAACCGAAATAGATAATATGGTTTGGTTTTGGTATATATCATATAAACCGAATGAATATAATTTTATAAAAACCGTAGGATTTGGATATGGTTTGGTATATAACCGATTAAACCGAATAAACCGAACAAAACCGATTAAAAGTAGAAACATGTAAATATGTATATATTTTATAACAATACATGAAAATCTATTTGTTACATAAGTTAAATTTGTGTTAATAAGTATTACCATAATTTTATAGTAATAAAGAACCTTACTTTGTAAAACACTTAAACTATAATTAAATAACAATACATCGTAATTTATACATCTTATTTTCTAAATCTTCTTTTGATCTTTTTTCTTTATTTTAGTCTTTACTAAATTAATATGAAGATTATAAATTTGATGGACAATAATTAATGGAAAATTTTCATAACTTTTTTCTTATCTGTAAACAAACAGAGTTTCGTGTTAAATTAAAAAAAAAAACATAACTTTAATGAACACTAAATATGGAAGGGTGGAAAAACTTTTCTTTCATGTTTCTGTTTTGTTTCATATTTTTATTTTCAAAATTTCAAACTTTCATTTTAGTTATAGATTTGATTATTTTATTTGATGGTAGAAGCATTTTTACTTTTTTGTTCATTTATTTGAACATGTAATATATTTTTAATAAATGACTGTGTTGATAATATGACTCTAAAATTCATATAATATGATTTCAAACTAAATAATTATGTTTTTTGGTATAAAACCGAATAAACCGAAAACCGACGGTATATAAACCGAACCGAACCGAAGTAAATATGGATTTAGAATGGTAGTTATATTTTACTAACCGAAATACCGAAAACCAAAAAAAAACGAACCTAAACCGAACCGATATCCGGATTGAACACCCATTGAGTAGGATTGGATTACTATTTTTTTAATTGGTTAGTATATAATTAGGAGATATAAATATAAATGAAAGACGGAATTTTTGGTAGCTTATGTGGTCTATTTTTCATTTCTTAAATTACACTTAATGAATTTTAGTTTTTAAGGCAAAGCTAATGTCACAAAAATTAATATCCCAAAGAAAGTCAAGGGCAAATCCATAAAAGGGATCCAGTTTTAATAGTACTAGGGGTTGGCCCGCCCTACGGGCGGGTGAGTTTACATTAAAACTATTTTATATTAATTTTTTTTTAATTTTATAAAACATTTGAAATTTACTTTATATTAGGAATAATAAATATAATTTATTTTTATTCTAAGATCAAATTGTAAATTTTATTAAATTTGTTGGTTTGAATTGGAAAGACCACTAACATAAGTTACAAAAAAAACACTAACATTGTTTTTTGTTAGAGAACACAAAATTATTATATTAAAATTTTTGGTGATTGTAATAATTTATATTCCTATTTGATTTCCATTTCAATTTTTCATTGAAGAAAATATAAAGTATGAATAACTACTATTTTTTATATTGTTGTTAACTATTTTTCCTATTGATTTGGGTTTCATGGGTTTTTCTTTATGTAAAGTTGGTACGATGATTTAATGTATTGTATTTTATAGTTTTGTCATATTTGTTTGATTGTTATGTGTAACAATTCTTTCGGGTGATTATAGATGATCTATTTTAGTTTTGTCATGTTTGTTTGATTGTTATGCATAACAATTCTTTCGGGTGATTATAGATGATTTATTTTAGTTTTGTATAGTGTTTGTTTTACCTGAGTCTGATGCTTTCAAGCCCGTTGGCCCCGTGAGGCTTTTTTACCATGGCGTTGGGTGTAGGTACGTCTAATAGCAAGTTCTGCTTCACCTTGTTAGGGTGCGTGCAAATGAGTATGTTCTCAGGTGAGGCTGAGTGTTTCTTAAGTCAAGTATATTTTTTGTGTGTGCGGGTGGCATTTGGGCTGACTTGAGCTAACATTTGAAAGATATTTTAGTTTTGTCCTGGGAGTGGGAATGTGGAATTCATCTCGGCTGATTTCTTGTAGCATAATAGATGCATACCTGGATTATTTCAACGTTGCGCATAATTTTTGTTGAAAGTAAATGCATGGATAATCACCATTAACTTGAGGTATTTGTATAAGTTTAAAATTTGAAGCAAGCATGATAGCTTTTGAGATTTGTATTGTTTTTAAAAGGTCAGGAGGTTTTTGTTGTTGTATATATATAATAAGATATTATATATATATATCTTACGTATTGTTGAGGAGTTTTTTTGTTGATACATATAATTTATCTTATTATATATATAAATTTTTAGGATAATCAGAATTACTCATTGTGATAATTTCTGAAAAAATTAGCAAATAAGTCAAAAATATTTTTATACTATTATATGTGAAGTGATTTATTCTTTCTTACACTAAAAGATAGAGTGTTTAAAGTCTTTATTACTCTTAATAAATAATTAGATTAGATTTGTTGATATATAATTACAGATAAATTAAAAATGAATTCATTAATTTGATAATCGCCATTATCTAAAAGATTCAATATTATGTTATTCAAAAATATTTTACATCATAGTATTTTAGAAATAAATATAAATCTATGTATATAGTTTTATGTATATATGAATTTTTCAATTTTATTGTACAGAACAAAAAAATTTATAAAAATGAAAACTTTATCTTATATCAAAAATTTAAAATTTAATTAGTTATTTAATATTTCAAAAGTATAAAATAATTTATTTCTAAGAGTTTTTGAATTGATAATATAATTATTTACAATTTTTTTGCAAAAGTTTTGCAAAAATATTGAGCACGCAAGTGCGGACAAAATACCTAATTGTTTTTAATTGTAAAGACTAGGTAAGATGAGATTTTCTTTGATGGAAGAGGTGGGCGAAAATGTGAATGATATATATATCACACCTATGTGAACTCAGCTTGTAGTTGATTTCTCTGTTTCAGGTGAAACGTTAATGAACATCCATCTACATAGCACCCTTTCAACAGTCTCGAAGATTAACCATCCATCTATTGCACTACCATTGGTGAGAGACTGCTAATAACGTAGGAAGGTTACGTGGGTGTATTTATGGAATGAATTAACGGTACATATATTGTAGTAATTGTCGGTGCGTTTGATGTAAGCTTGCCCCTTCACGTCATGATAGTCTTATATAGTAACTTAGTTAAATTACAGTTTCAAGAAGGCTTAAGATGTTAGTGTTTGCAAGTCGAGCAAGGGAATGTGTAATTCGATGTGAATCAAGTTTGTAGTTCTTCACCAATTCATTCGTCGCTGGGGTAAGATATGGTATACACCTATACAGTTAGTGCTATCTGCAGACTGCAGGCTATGATGTAAACTTGAGAAGCATGTAAAGTCATGTATTTCTTAAATAGTCCAGATAAATACCGAATCCATCTTAATAAAGTTAAAGAGACTCAAATTTTGAAGATTTTTAAAAATAGAATTGCTTGATGAATATTACATATATAAATCATTTTAAATGGCAGAGTTTTATTAACATTTCGATAAGGACCATAATCATGTTTTTTTTTTTAAATGTGTTTTTGATTATCTACATGTACTCGAAGTATGTAAGATCATAACAATGGCATCGGCTTCAGAATATGAGACGTGGAAATCAATCAAAAAGACTGCATTTAATTAACAATACCATTGGGACGAAAGCCTAAATTTTAGGAGACTGGAGCAGTTGAAACAGACAGCCTCCACCTATTGAGCTCTGAGCGAACCCCCCTCTAGTCATTATCTTATTGTCCATTCGACGTTGACCTACCTGTTCTTCATCTAGCTGTCCTAGTAACCTTGTTTTATTTGTTTTAGCATTTGTTCCCAAGTAACTTTTTTTCTCAAGAAACTACAGCTAATCTTGTTCCAAAGTGTTTTTTTCTAAATCTCTTTTTGGGTGTTTAGGAACCACCAAGCTGCATAAGGAGAATGGGATCCAAGCTAACAACTTGTATCAATTTGTACTGAAGTTAAAACAAAAACTTTTATTCAATTTGTTCACATTCTTAGCAAACAAAAAAAAACAGTTAAACAGTAGCCTTTAGCTCAAAGATACCTTCTTCAATGGTGAGAAGAGAGCCACCAAAAGCACCACCACCAAAATCAAAGATCAAGACGTTCTTCTCTCCAACACTGTCACCTTCTTGTCAAGACCATAAGCAATGGCTGCTGCAGTGGGCTCGTTGATGATACGCATAACATTAAGACCAGCGATGACACACCAGCGTCCTTTTTGGCTTGACACTGATAGTCGTTGAAGTAAGCTGGAATAGTGACAACAGTACTCTTTACAGTGACATGAAGCTATGGCTTCAGCGATCTCACGTATCTTGATGAGAACCATGGAAGAGATCTCCTCGGTGTCGAACTGTTTCTCTTCGCCTTTGTAGTTGACGAAGATCATGGGTTTATGGAGAGAGATTGAAGATGATTACCATTAAGATGGATTGAATCGGAGAGGATGAAGAATCAGAATCGTTATTTTCTCTAGCTCTAGGTTTCAAACTAACTCTTCCGTTTCCAAAAGCCAAAAGCATTTTTAAGCTTATTTTTTTTTTCTTTCCGTATCATATTTAACATATTGGGCTGCGAAATAGTTTAAATGGACTGGACAGACTACTTATTTTTTTAATTGCAAACCCACTCCGCCAGTGACGTGGCACTTTGATTGGTGCTTGATTATTTTGACTATGTAGATAGCCTTAGGAAGCTTAAAAATAGCCCCTTTTATATAGTGGGATTGATGATTTTTCTTTCACCATTAGCGACCTTGGTATAAAAGATGGTACAACATACATTTCATTCTTTTACTATGTGTTGTCTCATTTCAGTTTTTCTTTTCAGAAAATTTACAATCTTTAGGAAAAAGATTTTTAGCATATTCAGAGAATAACTGTTACAAAAAGTCGAATATTTCATGCAAAAAGGTTTTTGTTTTGTCTTTATAAGAAAGCTTTAAAAGCGAAAACATGAAAGAAAACAAAAGCTATAAACTTGATGTGGGGACTAACATATAGATAAAAACTTTTAGAAAAAGCTAGAAAATATAAAAATGAATATGATCAATTCAACTATCCAAACCATAACCTATAAGATATACTTTTATTTATATGATAAAAGTTTGCATCTTGTAAAATTTCACTTTTTTCGATTGGACCACCAAAAATAAAATAAAATTCCTGCAACAAAAGACTCGAAAGATTATGCTTTTTCCTATAAACCATTTCCCAACTCCTTGTGTTTTCTTCAATGTTTGAACCTTTATAAACATATAAATCGATAATGATCAATTCAACTAATCAAACCATAATCTAACAGCAAACGCAAAACTGTTGCTTAATACAGAGGCTAAAAAACCGAAACAAAAGCTAAAAGCAAAAAGAAAGAAAAATTCATGGAGAAGATGAATACATGTACCCATCCATACATTTTTCATCAGAAGAACTCAAACTCTAAATAAGGACCTGATGAAGAATCTGATTGTTGTGAATGCTTTTCTTGTTGTTGTTGAACTGATGACTTGAGGGTCTCATTTAGTATCGAAAGATCGATAGGTTTCGGTATCTCTGGCGGGTTTGTGCTTCTGATAAGAGCCCAATTCACATTGTTAAAGAAAGGATGTTGCTTAATCTCTGTAGCACCTTTCTTGAAACCTAGCCTCTTCTTAGGATCTTTAGCAAGCAAACCTCTTATCAAATCTTTAGCTGCAAAGCTTATAGACCCTTCTGGAAACTTTAGCGGCTGTCCAACAACGTTGAACAGCGTTTCGCGGTTACCGTTACCTTTAAACGGCGTTTTTCCGGTTAACAACTCGTAGAGGAAAATACCAAAAGTCCACCAATCAACAGAGCTTCCATGACCATCTCCTCTTATAATCTCAGGTGCTAAATACTCGTGAGTCCCCACGAATGACATAGACCGAGCATCCGTTGGCTCAGCTATCAGCATTGGGAGTGAATCTGAACCACCTTTCTCGGTTTTGTTGGCCTTTCTTGGTTTACCGTTGAGGAAACGAGGCTTGAAGCACGATGGTTGGATACATGCTATTGGTAATTTGCAGGATGGATCTACTATGCAAGACGGTTGAACACAGTACGAAGCAATGTCACAAGAAGGCTGTGAGGTGGATTGAATCAGTGTAGGACTCGCGAAACTCTGCAAGGAGAGATCGAAATCCGAAAGCATAATGTGACCATCCTCCCTCACCATTACATTCTCTGGCTTCAAATCTCTGTACACTACACCCATCATGTGAAGATACTCGAGCGCAAGAAGTACTTCAGAAGCATAAAACCTGCAGATTCGAGAAACAGAGGATCCATTAGAATGTGAAAAATTGTTTCAAATTCTTAAAAGAGCGTAAACAGAAACAATCAAAATCAATTTGATTTCACTATTAGCCAAGAAAAAGACAAAACAGAGTTCAATGGATTCAGATTCTTAACAAACAAACCAAGTTGACTTCACTTTCAGACAAAACAGACGATCCATTAGAATGTAAAAAGGTTTCAAATTTGATTTCACTATTAGCCAAACCCAAAACATTGCCAAGAAAAAGACAAAACAGAGTTCAATGGATTCAGATTCTTACAGCTACACACTGAACAAACAAAAACCAATTTGACTTCACTTTCAGACAAAACCCAGAATCAAAAACAGTAGATCCACTATGTTTTCAGACAAAACCCAAAAAAGCATGAAACTGAAGAGATCAAAAAGCAAAAAGTAACCTGGCGGCTTGCTCGGAGAAATGTTTTCCGGGCTGTTTTTGCCGGAGAATATGAAGATCTCCGCCGCTGCAAAACTCCATGAGAAGACAAGAAAACTTCTCAGTCTCGAAATGGGAGTAAAGCGTCGGCAAGAAAGGATGATCCAGCAAACCGAGAATCTCTCTTTCGGTCTGGGCCCTAACCAGTTTCTTCCTCCCCACCAACATTCCTTTATCCATCACTTTCATGGCGAAGAAACATCCCATCTCTCTTAGCTCAGCTAAGTACACGCTCCCGATATCTCCGCATCCCAGCTTCTTCAACAGCCTGAAATGCCCTAAACCCAGATCCTCGTTCTTGCTGCATTTCACGCTCTGAATCGCGTCCCATCGGAGATCGTTCCCTTTATGCGGCTTCGAGGGAGAGAAGACCCTTTTGAAAGCGGCTTCATTCGTATCGAGATTAGCTTCGCTGCTAACACTGTTGCTGCTACAGAAACTTAAGCTGACACTGTTGTTGAGCCTTACGTCTTGGGAGCCATTGCTGCTGCTGGGTTTGAAGCTCTCGGATCCAGACGCTTGACTCGAGTCAGCATTGGAGGAAGAATCATGTGAAGACTCGAGATTTGGAGTTTGTCTGCTCATGACTAGAGAAGAAGATCGATAAAATGAGAAATGGAGAAGAAAGAGTGTTTACTTGTAAAGAATCTATGGGGTTTGTGTTGTGTTGTTGATGGTCAAGGTTCTGTGATGTGACTCGAGGTGGTCAAAGAGAGAGAGAGAAAGAGACGACATTGAGATTGTTGATGAAAAAAATGTATTTAATTTATTTATGAAGGGGATTTTCAAATTTTGAAACAGTGGTTTGGTAAACTGTGTGTGTTGAGAGTAAAACAGTGATGTTTTGTTATTGTTAAATTAATGTGATTAACGATTAGTATTGCTGTTAACCCCAATGAAACCAATAGTGGATAATACTCGTATCATGTGTCACGGTGAAGATTATATAAAATAAAATAAACAATTGCGTAGTTGTAGTTATATGCTTGTTTGTTTGTAATGTGTACATATTAATTTCTCTTCTGAATTGTGGGTCATGTATACCATCTTAGTTTTACATAATATACTATGATACAGGGAAACCTCTATAAATTAATAGTGTTGTGATTACACCAAAGCTATAATTTTTTTATTAATTTATAGAAATATTAATTTATCGATATAATTGAACCAAAAACTCAATTTGAAACTATAAAATTATATTATTTTATAGAGATTTTTTGTGTATATTAATTTACTAGGTGTTTTGCCCGCACTTGCGGGCTTAATAATTTTATAAAATTTTGTAAAGAAATATATTATCAATTCAAAAAAACTTGAATACGTTACTTTCATGCTTTTTAAAGATTTAATAATTAATTTAATATTAAATTTTCTATATACGCTAAAGTTTTTCATTTTAATAATATCTATTATTATGTAAAATAATCCTCAAAAAATTTATATATACATAAAACTATATACATGAATTTATAGTTATTTTAATATAATATAGTAAAAGATAGAAGATTTATGGGGTTTTAACGTTAAAACCCCTCAACTAAATTTTTTTTATATTGACATGTAATAAATATTATCTAAAATTATTTATTAAACTAATAATTGAGTATAAAATATTATTAATATTTTTTGAATAATATTAAGTTATATGTTTTCTGTGTGTTTTTAGTTTTAAATTTTTAGTATTTAAATTTTTTATTAAAATATGTTTTCGGATAACAACACAAAATATATTTGAATTATCTTTTATTTTAAAATATATCTTTCAGATTTTGGATAAGTTTTGTTTATTATTAATAATAACTTATCTAACCAAATAATTTTAAATTCGTTTTTATTTTTTAGTTAATTTATAGATTTTATTCATTAAGGGTATAAACGATATTAACCGCTCTAACTTTTAACGTGAGAGCTCGATTCCAAAAATTTACTTCGCAAATAATAGTATAGATAGAGTATTAATTTAAAGAGGTTATATTGTAGTTAGAGATTTTGATCCACACTGATGTTTGTTCAATTTATAATGGATAACATTCATAATTAATTGATGGTTTTTAGTTGTTTTTTATTTGTTAGTTATTCATATTGTATATTGTGGTTTGACAATCAAAATAATATATTGTGGTTATTTGTTTTATAAAATTTAAATTCTACTCGACATGGAAGAACAAATATATAAACTAACAAATATATAAAACTATTGTATTATATTTCAAACTGTATAATTGAATTGGTTTATTTTAATGATATAATTTGTCTTGTAATATTCTTTTGAATATATACGAATGTTTGTAATTCTTTCAGTTATTTGCCTCTACCCTAATTACACTAGAAACCGTCCATTTCCAGTATATCCTTTGTAATCACAACGTCAATAACCATGCCCATGGAACTGAACAATAAGCTCGGATTGGTAATGATTTTGGCTCTAAAACTATGGCCGTAGAGAATTTGGCTGTTGAAACCTCATTTTTTATTTGCGTTTTATTAAAATCAAATTGATAGTTAACATTGTTGAAGTTTTGATGAATAATATTTAAAATATTTATTTTAAATGTAAAATTATACAACAATTAAAAATTTAAATATATATGATTGTAAAAGTAGTACAATATGGATCTCAAATGAACAAGAAAAAAATCAATGATTAATTTGTCAATCTTTAATTTTAATAAAATTATTACAAACTTAAATAAAATATTTACTTACGAAGGAAAATAAAAAAAGAAACAGTTTTTTGAGAAAAAAATTAAAAAAAAAAAGGAAAAAGAAAAAACAACACAAAAGAAGAAGGAGAAAATTATAATAACTTTACAAACTTTTTGGGTGATTATTTTTTTTAAAAGCCTGATTGGTAAAAAAATAAGTTTTTTAGACTTTCTAATCTCACAGTCATACATAGTATATGCAATATTGAAAGGGTGTGTGATGACAAAATTATCATTAACAAAAGCTTTAGGTTTTAGTTAAAAACGATTGACATAAGTTGTAATTTCCCACTTGAAAATAAATTTAAATTGTATGTTGTATTTTAATATGTAAAATATTAGAATTTACTCATTTTGAAATACGAAAAATATCTTATATAATAAAAACATGTTTACTCTCCCCTGGATACGCCACCTCTGCGCCAGGTCAGAAAGTCGAACTATGTGGGTGTGACACGTGTCACAAGAGAACAAAACACATCACTTCGTTTAATCTGAAATTCAATGGGCTTTTATCGTTGTGCATCACCACTTTTTAATGTGTTATTTGGGCTTCAAAAGCCTTACACGTCTACATTCGTATAAATTTTATCGGCACAAACAAAGCTTTTATCAAACCACCTTCTTCGTAGTGGTATCGTCTCTTCCTTTTTCCTCTTCCCAGAAACTTAACGTCTCCATTAGCGGTTATTCTTAAGTTCATGCTTTAAAGCTTAATAACAACAACGCCACTCTTTTCCGCACCTTACTCCATCTGCCGCCATTGCCCCTATAGTCTCTGATCTACCATAAATGTCAAACCTAGCGTTGTTTTCTAGGTTTCGAACCCTTTTGGTATGAAAATCTGACCCTCCAAGTCAGAGCCTCGATGGGTTCTCGAGCCGGATTCACGGCTCAAGATAACGCTGCTTCGCACAAGAGTAACAACTGGTAGCAGCAACATCGGTGATGGGTTAGCGATAGGTGAGTCTCAGATGTCTCTGGAGATTTTTGAAGCTTTGAGTGCTAGAGGAATTCAGAAACTCTTTCCTATTCACGTAAGCTCTTGTTTCTGGAATGGGGTCGATTGAAAGTTATCTGATTTTTAACTAAATATTGATGTTTGTTGTTTGTGTAAAGAGTTGTGCTTGAGCCAAAGATATAAGGTCGTGGTAAAGAAATGAACTAGAAAGACTCTTGCTTTTGAGATTCATGTCATTGACAGAATCAAAAAGGTCTACTCTAAACACGAGTTTGTCAATCCTATGATTGTACTTGCATATTCGAAGACTCAAATATTCACACTTTATATGATTTTTATGAAGATTTGATGTCTGAAAAGTGTGGGAAGAACCTTTTTTTGTTTGGTTTTGGCTCCGACACGAGAGCTTGCTGGTTATGTTGAGAAGGAATTTAGAGAAGCTCTATCTCTCGGTGATGCACTGAACAGAAGATTGAGCAACTGTATGGATACATCAACAGAAGGTGCAGATACATGTCAGTTGAACTCTGCTTCTGCAATATGTTCTTTGTCAAAGTGAAGCGCATACAATCATATCCTGATTGCTGAAGCAAGAGCAATCCCTGTTGGGGATCCTCTCTATATATGAAATAACAGAGAGCTGATAATTTTTGCTGGTGCAGTCACTTCTAAGAAATGCAACTTCAAATAATCACTACTTCCGCTCCAATAGCATGTCGTAGGATTATGATTTCAACATAAAAAGTAATAACTCTTATAACATACACAAAAGTTGCCCACAACCCAATCCTTCCGAACCCAAAATATTACAAATCACATAAATTTTTGCAAAAAAAAATCACATGAAGACCATTTGAAACCCTCACAGCATATTAATGCTATATCTCCTTATATAAAAACAACTATTGTTTTTTTTGGACAATATAAAAAACTATTGTAAACAAGCAAAACATATCTTATCACATATAATCATTATCTCACACATCTCTTACAAATGCAAACCTAAAACACAAACGACAAAATCATACAAAAAATAATAATCTAGATCACAAGTAAAGTATATCCCATTCGTATGGCAGTCATCCTAGTAAAATATGAAATGTAGTACAATTTAATGATAAGTATAAATAATGAATTAAAATTAGATAAATAAAGTGATGAATAAATAAAGAAAGAAAGAGAGAAAACAGAGTTTGGGAAATAAGATCAAAAGTAGTTTTAGACTTTGTATATCAAACCTGATTTAAAAACACAATTACCAATGCCAGTTTGGACCTCTAGTAGTTTGCTGAGTTTCAACGTTTTTTTGTGATGTCTCTTTAGAGTATTTCCTAGTAATAAAAGATTACTATGTAGGCAAGGCAAACAAAAATAAACATCAAACCTTGATGATTATTTTATTTTGGAAATTGATTTACATTTTTTATTTGTGTCTTAAAGCATTTTTTCTAATATAAAACTATTTTTTCAAAAGTAATTATATACTGAAAATGAGTTCTACTCTAACTCTATTTCTATTTTGAAGCTGGAAATATAATAATGAACCATCAAAATTTTTATTGTTCTATTTGTGGAGTAAACCTATTTTATTCTATTGTGAAGTGGAAAATAGTGTATAATTAAAATAAATAAGTTGAATATGCTCGCTGACAAAAAAAAGTTGAATATGCTCTTACAAAATTCTAGGTAAAGCTGGATCTGTCGCCTAGGTTTAATGAGCTACAGTTATGTTACATTGTGGTTTCTTAAAGGTAATAACTATCTTGATCAAAAGAAAATCATAAGAATTTGAAAGAAATTGTATTGTCATTTTCTGAAGATGGGAATAATATATGGTTGGGCGAACGAATGTTTAGAAAACTTAACTGTAAATATACAAAGCACCATTAAAACATACCACAAATACATACTCCAATAAACATCAAAGCTAGAAAGTATGCTAATTTATATTTCATCGAGAAAAGAGTAAAAATAAACTAGATTAGGGATACATAATAATAATCTATATACAAAATCCTCAAGAGTCAAAGCCAAAATGAAAATGAAATACGTTAGTAATTAACAAGATAATCAAACCTACGAAAATAAAGTAATCTAATTTTTTTCTCAACCAATTCCAGTAAATAGCATCTTCTATACTATAAAGAAGACTATTCTCTTCTTCTCAGCTTGCCACGTCACTAAATCGAATTCTAACAATGCGACACGTGTTCGTGCTCATGTTATACTCTGCGTTTCATTAAAGCTTGATGTGGGCTGGTGTTTTCAATTACGGTTTTGATACATATTGGATCTCAATAATAATAGGCCCATTTCAAAATCATGAGAGATGCAAGCCGATTAAATGGCAACACCGACTCACTTCATCTTCATCTCTTTGGGACGACATCTGCGCCGTGGTAACATGCTTTCTTATTGTCGGTGTGGTGACGTCAGCCTCTCCACACATTCAAACGCATGTTATTGACAATCAAATTATTATGCAGGCTTTCTCTCAACATACAGAGCTTCCATAGTTATTGTTAAATCTTAATCATGTCTGCGGATACCATCACCGTCCCTCTCAGCTGCTGGAATGTACTCAGCTTGGTTGGATGGAGCGTCTGCTTGGTTGGAATTCAGAAAGTTCTGCTCCAAAGGAACCTGTCTGAACGTCAATGATGCCTTTGGCCAAGAATTATAACATGGTGGCTGATCCAAGAAATACCTGAACATTGCAATCTTCTTAAGAGCACCGAATGTAACATGTGACGAGGTGTCAAAAGCTCTTCTAGATTGTAAGATTGGTCTCCCATTTGGTTTGTTACTTAGGGGTAAAGTTCTATTTGCTTTGATCACTTCAACTTGCAAAATAGTGTTAACGGAACACATTCTATGCACTAATCTTATTTCCATCATTTTCTATTCACTTCACTAATCAAGTTCAGTCCAACGACTATTTATCATCCAGGAATCAAGTTCTATTTGTTAAATATATTTGTGAATCACACACAGCCAAGCTATCCACAAATTTATTGAACAATCTCTTCAAAGACAAACTTATAATACACTGCCACTTTCAAAAAATGTTTTGTGTACACTTCTTTGGACAGACGAAAACTATGACCGTCTTATTAATGGTAAGTCTGGCTCAAACCAAGCATCAATGCCATCACGTTCCTGCTCTTATTATTCTGAAAGGAGCAAGAGGAAAGCAGGTTGTAGCACAGTCATGTTCCAGCTCCATATTTCACAGAAGCCATCATTGCCGAGTTGAGTTGCAGTATTGTGTAAAAGTTTCTAACCACGAGGAGTTTAGTGTTGGAAAATATATTGGAGGTGCAGTGTTTATACCGAAAAGTTCTCAGGCAGAGATATTGTGTAGGTCTAAATGTCATAAAAGGACAGAAAATATAGTAGATGGAATTCTGTTTTTGTGTCCAGTTATATTCTCCGACTGTAGCTTGAAGAGCAAACTATCTAAGAGAGGTGAGATTGGTTTTAATCTGCCATTTCTGGAGAGTTGTGAAGATGTTGAAGGAGAGCAAGGTGAAGAATGTGATTGCTCACGCTGGGTTGTAAGAGACAGTCTTAGCTATTGGTTTCTGATTCTCAGATTTTTCAGCTGCAAATCTCAGACCGGTTTCTAAACACCAAAACAGCCTTTGGAAGACTTTCTTTTGTTGTGTGTTCTCCTGGCGGTGATGGGCCTACGGATCGCTGTGGTGACAGTGCAAAGGGGAGTGTTGTCGGGTGGTTATCAATTCAATACTATACAATTCTTTGCTTACAAAGCTGTGTAAGAGTATATTGTTATTATATAATGGTGAAAGAGTCGAAGTTGATGCTCACTGGAAGGAAATGAAGTAATGGAAAAAAAAACTCCACTAGATGCAAGAAACAATAGTTTTCTAAGTAGCGTTGAAATATTATCAATAAAAATAAAAGTATATAACAAACAATGTTTATTTGATAAGATTTCTAAACAATAAAGAGTGTTAAAGATTCGGCAAATAAATTATTTAGAATGTACATGATACAAAATATTGCAAAGTTTTTTTTTTTTTTTTTTGCTAAAAGTAAATATGTGCTGTGTTGATTTAAAATATTGCAAAGTTGTTATGAAAAATGTAATATCTGAAGATACCATCGAAAACATTAAAACATTAAATTTTAACACATTTCCAACAGTTAAAAATATCAATTATCTTATATTATAAATGAATATGCTACGCAAAAAATGTACAATAATTCTTTTTATCAGCTACAGAAAACAGTTATGAAATTTTGTAACAAACATCAAATGTATTATTAACCGAAAGTCAACATTTTATCTATTAAAAAGTATTATACATGCTTATCAACGTCCCTACCACAAATTATAACTAATTAAATCAAGTTGAAGCCAATATCTAATACTCAATATTCTTTGTTCCAAAATCTTAATAATAAAAATGAAAAAATATTAGCAAAAAATTGTTTACTTTTAATTTATTTTTGAAAATTATTTAATATTAGTTAAGTTTATTAAATATTTAATTTGATATTGTAAATTTGAATATATACAATCAAATACACATTTTAAAAAAAAATAGATGAAAGTATTTTTAAAACACGTATGTGTACCTAATAAATATGCAAAAAATCATACATGATAACTTTTTAAAAATAAAAAGCAATTAAATGTTATATGTAGATTTATTATTTATTATTTATGTCATTCAGATAAAAATATAGCAAAGGTGTAATAATATTCATAATATATACTAGAAAATTATATGCATCATTAAATTATATATTACTAAAAACTAATTTAAATTTTATAAACAATAAAATATAATTATGAAAGTAGTTTATATAATGAATAAAATATACAAAATTATAGTTAATTTAAATTAATAATGATATGAAAATAAAAATATGTCTTTACATAATCGAACAAAGAAAAAAATATAAAATAGTCTGACAACAAACAAAGATAGAAGAAATGAAATTAGTTGATTTATACGAAACAAATAAGTTAAAATATATATACTAACATAATAAAAATATAATACAATATTATTAAAAATCACAATAATTGTATTAGAAACCTACTAAATAGTAACAAAACTGACTTGAAAGAAAACAATTTTAAAAATAATGACCTGGATAAAATAATCATTTTAAAACAAAAATTTTAAAAATTATTTAATTTTCCGCCCGCCCGTAGGGCGGGTTTACTCTAGTTATAAATGTAAAATGTTGTTCAATGCCAGTGCTTATGACAAGTAGCGTTGTAAACTAGAGATCAAATTTTAACATAATTAATAGTATATTTATGCGATAGCAATGGCGCTTATAGGTTAGTGGTTTAAAGTTGGTTGTGTTTTTTTTTTAATAACGCTGATTTATTACATTTATAAGAAACATTACATAGACGATTCGATAACCGACAATACTACAGAAGAAATGTTTACAAGGAATCTTCAACATGGTGCAAGTAAATTTGGTCAGGAATGGATTTTCATATGACGGCTCAGATGATGCAGTTAGGCGTAGATCTTTATAAGGCAGGTAGTTGGTTGTGTTATTAAAGGGTTAATTTACATGTTCCTTAAGCTTATTTATCCGAAGATCATAATTTTCTAGGATTAGTCTTCTTTTTTTTTTTTGCTATTAATATACATTTTACAGATTTGAAGTCAGATGTTGTTGATACAACAATAACACTAACACAAACCACTATGTCACATAGAGTGGCAAAAACAATTTTTTTGTTTAATGGAATATAGTGAACAACGGATAAAGTTTACATGAAATCATAGTAATATGCAAAGATTGGCCTGCGGCCTTTCCAAAGAACGTACCTACGTAAGTATTGTGTATTTTCTTTCTTACAAACTGATTGCCTAATCTACAGAATGCATTCATGCAGTAACAGTATACATATAGTTTAACCAAATCTTTGCATATTAAAGTATATTTATTGGTTATATTGAAAAAAATTATGCAGAAAAAGCAGTTAACAATTTTATTAATTTGGTTTGTGTATCGGTTTGTAGCTCCAAAGTTCAAGTGTTAATTAACATTCTGATTAAAAATAGTGGTTGAAACATCAGTATCGGTTTATTACTTTTTTTGTATCGGTTTATTACTGATATTTGATAAAGTATTTAGCTTATATTAGAGTTTGATAATGTATTGGTTTATCATTGATGTTATTACCATATCACTAGTTATATTCGATCCAATCTGTTTCTAAAAGAATGTTAATGAATAAAATTACTAAAAATAGATAAGATATAGTACTAATAAAAAACAGTACAATTATAAACATTTTTTTTTGTAAACTACAATGATAAACATTTTTTGTGGGTGTTTATATATGGTTGTCGAATTCATAAAACTACAATTTAGTTTTTCTTTTTGTTGTAAGAATCCAATTACCCCCAAAACACTTGCAATTTCATCGTTCCATTGATTTTCGTAAAAGGAACGTTGTACTAGTCAAAAGTTTTTAAATACCATCGGAAGCGACATCAACTCCCGTGTCTTAAAAGATTAAACCTTAGCTCTACCCATAATCTAATCTTTAAGCATAATTTACGATCGACAACAACATAAATTGTTTTTGAAAACTATAACACATATCTTGTAACTTATAAATACTCAAAATAATATCAGTTAATGATACAGCCAAGTTCCAACGAAAGTGCCAATGAGAATCCAATCTAGCTCCCTATTTCATCTTTTCATTATAGGTTGTATAGTACATGGTAATTTTTTCCTTTTAAAAAAACACATTGTTTGTATTTTTGATCTTATCATGAGTAATGACTATATATGATCAATGCTATATGTTCATAGGTAAAGTATCATGTCATGAAGTAACATTCTATGTGCAAAATAAATGCCCATTTCCCATTTGGCCGGCTGTTGCCCCCAACTCTGGCCAGCCGGTGCTATCATCCGGTGGATTTTACCTGCCATGTGGAAATACCAGACGCATTGATGTTCCTTGGGGTTGGAATGGTCGTATTTGGGCTAGAACCGGCTGTGATTTCACTTCAAATTGGAATCAAGCTTGTGAAACGGGTAACTGTAATTTTAATTATATTTGTGTCATAGACCATATGAAAAAAATTAAATTATTTATTTAAAAGCAAAATTTCTATTTGAAATGGTTACAACGTATGGAGCGTAAGAAACGATGATAGTGTGTTTTAGACATATTTTGGGTACTTGAATACCTGAGCAGCATTCAGACCTTTATGTTGAGTATTCTACCGAACTAGCATTTTGATCACACAAATGTTTACATTAATACCTTAGAGTTAATCCGATATATCTCATTAGGTGGTTTAGTTTTATTTTTGTTTTTAGTAGTGATAACAAATCTAAAGTCATACAATTCATAGTTATGCTTGAACAGACCATTTTCTTTTCGTAAAAAAAGTTTTTTTCGGAGGTGTTTTTCATTTATTTTATCCCATATAAATGACATGACGATGGTTGATAAGATAATGTTTGTAGAAGTATAATTGTTGTTGTATTACAACGAATCTTAGGTGATTGTGATGGACGTTTGGAGTGTAACGGGTTGATCGGAAAACCACCGGCAACACTTATCCAAATTGCGGTACAAGCAGACAAATCGAAACTCAATTTCTATGATGTAAGTCTTGTGGACGGTTATAATCTCCCGGTCACAGTGACCTCCAAGCCCATGTCATCCAAATGCACCATCTTTGGTTGCCATAGAGATCTCAAAACCACATGTCCCGAAGAATTACAGGTATACTTCTTACTTACATTTTTTTTTCATACCCGGGATATTTAAAATGATCAATCTAAAACAGAAAAATATTCTCGACTGGCTACCTCAAAATGGCGACCTTTTGACCAAAGGAGACGTTTCTTTTTACCTAATTCAAATATAATCTATGATCTTTGAAATATTGATACCTTTTTAATTTTCGCCTTTCTGTAGGTTGTGAACAAAGAAGGACGAGTCGTGGCATGCAAGAGTGCTTGCTTAGCGTTTGATAACGACAGGTTTTGCTGTCGGAATGCGTACGGAACGCCGGATAAGTGCAAACGAACTACGTACTCTATGTTGTTTAAAGAAGCATGTCCCAGTTATTACAGTTATGCCTATGACGCACCTCCTCCTTTGGTCTCTTGCGCTGCCAAAGAATATATTATCACGTTTTGTCCGTCAAGTTGGGGTCACAGTTCCACGTAAAAAAAATCTCCAAAAGAATACTATACGAAGATACTCTATGTATTTACTTACAACACAAGAAGTATGTATTTGATTTAGTATAAATTATGATTTTTGCTAACCAGTATAAAGTATGATTATGAACGGATTATATGTATTTCCTGGGCATATTAACGGAATGTGAAATGTGAGATGTACCGTTAGATAATATTTTCGGAAATGGTGATGGTCGTGCAATGTAAAATTAAATCAGGCAATTACAAAAATCATTTACTAAGATCATGTGTTTTTCTATTAACAGGAAAACTTTAAATAGAGTAATGCATTCTTTTAAAATAGCATTATCATATTTTCTTCTAAATATATAAAACTGTTTCTTTCTCTAAAAAGAAATAGCAATCTCTATATATTGCGGAAAAATAATAAGGAGATTTTATTTTATAACAAATTTGATGCCAAAATAGGAATGTATTTTGTAAGACATGGTCTAATCCCAAAACAAAATAAACTAACCCACATTAAAGTTCAACAAATCGAAACAAACCAAACATATAAATACAGTAGAACTTCTATAAATTAATACTCGATAAATTAATAATCTCTATAAATTAATAAATTTCGCCGGTTTCAATCTGAACCTATTCAAAATTTGACGCAAATCGATAAAATAATAAGATAATAATATGTTAGAAAATTCTATGTAAATCAATGGTCCCATTAAAATGTATACATATCTCTAAAATATTATTTGAGAAGTCAGTTTCATACGTGTTGCGCTCACGTTAATTATAACGATGGTTTATTACTGAGATACTATTAATGAATAAAAAATATTCTATTTAAATACTATTATTATTATTTTTATTTAGTTTCCTTTTAAAAAATTTCCAAATAACATATATAATAAAAAGGAAACATTTATAAAGTTTAAAAACGAAAATATATGTATTTATAATATGTTTTTCATTAAAAAGGAAAGGTTACAAAATAGTAATATTCCATTTAAGACATATTTTTAAATAACATAAAATAGAATTTGAATTAATAAAATACTTTCTTTATATATTTTTTTCTTAGATGAACAATATATTTTTATATAATGTGATCTCATACAAAAACTTCACACATATAATCTTGACACTAAAAAAATAAATACTATTTCTTTTAAAATATAATTTTAAACAATACAATAATATTATTTTTTTAAACATACTTTCAAACAGTCTTAGATTTAACTACAATAAGAATATATGATTTTAGAATGATAATTTATTTATTTTATAAGTATAAATTATAGGTTGAGTCAAAACATATTAATAAATGAAAATAAAATGTTAACCAACTGTTACAATTTAGTTCTTTTGTAAAATTTATGCATATGCAACTTCATAATATTATCTTTATATTAATTTATGTAATTTGAAATCATACACTTTAGTTTATTTTTTATTTCATTCTTAGCACAATATATCTTAAGTCATACATTAGGGCTGTTCGTTTGGTTGCCGCAGGTACCGGCGGCAGCGGCAGCGTCAACATTCTGCGTCAACTCTTGTTCGTTTCGTTGACGCAGGAAGCTGCGTCTGACGCCGCGTCCGAACGCCGCGTCCTGCGGCTGACGCCGATAAAACCTACGGTCGCGACATAGTATGCGGCAGCGTCAGCGTCTGCGAAACGAACAACAACTGTTCTTATTGACGCTGCCGCTGACGCCGAAACCTGCGACAACCAAACGAACAGGACTATTATCTTATTAAAATGTATTTACATATATCAAAGACAACAACCAACTTAAATACAAATAAGAAAATTAATCAAAATTGAAACGAGGGGTTATATTGATATGGGTATTGGAAAGTATGCTATGGTTGGGATGTAGTTAACCACCGTAGAAGAAAACATCGAATCCCACTACTAAATTTGGTGGAAGACAAGATTACTAAATGGAAAGAGGCGGCATCAGTCGAGGAGGACGTTGGAATGTGGAAAACAAGTGATGAGAAGTTCAAGAATAAGTTCTCTACGAAATCAACTTGGGAGTTGTTGAGAACAAGAGGAACTAAGTGCACTTGGAGTAAAGGGATCTGGTTCAGGTATGCAACTCCAAAATTTGCATTTCTCTTGTGGATATCTATGCATAATAGATTAGCTACGGGAGATAGGATGATGAAGTGGGGAGGCCCTGTTAGCACTACTTGCTCTCTGTGTGATGAACTGATAGAAACAAGGAACCATTTGTTTTTTGAGTGTGGATTCTCAGCAGTAGTGTGGGAGAATCTTGCAAAAGGAGTGATGAAAAATGAGTTTACGAAAAATTGGAGAAGGATAATGGATTTGATATCTGTGAATCAAACCACCACGAGACAGTTCACACTGAGATACATTTTCCAAACGGTAGTTCATGGTATATGGATGGAGAGAAATGGGAGAAGGCACGGGGAGAAAAGCCTTTGAATACATCAACATTGATCAGAATCATGGAGAAAAATAGAAACAGATTTGCTTCAGTTAAAAGAGAAGATCGCACATGGTTGGTAGATGGACTCAGTTTCTGGTTCTCAACAAGACTAGTTTCAAGTCTATAGAAGTTTTTTAGACTATAGAAATGTATAGTTGAATCTCTTCTTATATATGAAGCATGTAAATGTAAACCAAATGGGTTTTTTGTTTGAATAAAATTTAACATTTATTTAAAAAAAACTAATCAAAATATTAATAAATTTAGAATAACAAATATCATAGTTAAATTCATAGAAATAGATGTAATCCAATATATTCAAATAATAACTAAATCGAGGTAAAATAACAAAAATACTAAATATAACATACCTAAAATCATATGTCTAATTAAAGTAATATAGTATTATTAACATAAATTATAAATTTATTTAAATCTAAAACTAAATATCAATCAATTATTATAGTTTATTTACTTTATAAATATTTATACCCGTGCATGAGCACGGAAAAATCACTAGTTTTATATTATATTGTTTGTTTTATATTCATAATGGAATTATCTTTATATTTTTTTAACATTTAATATATTTTTGATGAAATTTAGCAATAATATATCTAAAACCACATTTAAATTCTATACACCAAATAATATAATATAATATAATATAATATAATATAATATAATATAATAAAATGTAATACTATATTATACTCAACCGAGAGATTATGCGAAAAATCTATCAAAACCAAAAAAACAAAAAACAAAATCTAATGCACATGGCATTAGCGTTTCACTAATGAGAGAGTGAAGGGTAAAATAATCTCAAGTAAATCTTTCCTTTTTCTCACAAACCTCAACGGCTAAATAATCTTCTGAAGTAAATCTTTCCCTTTATTCACCGCACAATCAAATAAAAATCTATAAATATATCACACACCAATTTCACAAAGTTTCTTACGCCAAATTTTATTTGTTTTCTTCTTCCTTCTTCGTGTACGAGAAAAATAAAGCGTGTTTTGAGAAAGCCACCACCATGCGACCACCTCGTCCTTCCCCTAGTTCCAAGTGCTCTTCTTCTTCTTCTAGTTATTCACTCGCTGCAACGAGTTTGAACAGCAGACTCTTGACGGTATTCAAGAAAGCACAAGAGCTTACTACTCTCTGTGATATCGAAGCCTGCGTCATTCATTACGGACCTGACGGCGAACTCAAGACATGGCCTGAGGACAGAGACAAAGTGAGATCCCTCGCTCTCCGCTACATCCAATTAGACCAAGACAAGAGACGCAAGAAAAGCATTAATCTTTACGAGTTCCTCAACAAGATGAAAGATAAGAAGAAGATGATTAATAGTTTCAAGAAGAAGGCGAAGAGGAATGTTGAAGAATTAAAGTATCCAATCTCTCATCACTACTCTCCCTACCAAATCAACCAACTCATTCAGTCCTTGGAACTAAGTTACTCTACGTTACAAGAAAGACGTCGTTTTCTTGCGGCAAAGGCAAACTTGGAGGATCGTCAACATTCTTTCAACCCTAGCCAGTTCACACAAGAGTCTGTGTTGAAAAATCAGGAGCTTTGTGTTAATGTTAAGAACAACAACAGCTTTCAACATCTTTGCGTTTCTGATTACTCAACGGTACAAGAATCTGCGTTACGTTATCACTCTATGCTTTATGGCGGTACTTATGATCAGAACATGATGTGTATGGGTAACATCAACAACGTTCAACATCCTTGGCTCTCAAACGCACACCCACCAGAGCTACAAGAACCTAATCAGTTGATGCAGCATGAGCTTAATTATGGCTTTGATCAAAACATGTTGTGTATGGGTGATACTACCAACAGCTTCAGCGTTGTAGATCCTTGTCTCCCAAACATGCTTCCAGATGATTTCTGCTTTGATTTTCAAGACCCTTATGGTGGTAACATGGTCGGTAACCCTAGTTTCTCTCAAGTTTTTTTTTCCAGACATGTCTTCAAGCTATGTTTATGGGAGCCGACTACTTCAGGGGTCTACTCTACCATCTCTCTAGCTCCAACATTACTAACCAAAACTCTGAGATTCCAAGCAATTTACCTGATGATCACAGAGAGTGAAGCAGTTTATGCATCTGCATGTTTCTATTTTTGAATACGCATATATATATATAAATGTAACTGCAAAAAAAACAGAAGTTTTGTTCGGTTTAGTACACTATTTATTTATGAATGCATGGTCATATCTTTAATGAAAACTCGTAGAAATTCAATGAAAAACAATTTATTTTGAAACATTGTGATATGTATTTCTCTCGTTGATTGTCACAGAAGATCCTTCTTTTTTCTGAACAGAATTAAATTTCAAATCATTTGCTTCTGATCTATGTTACTTTTCTATCACTCTCTATATAACCAAAACAGAACACGAAACTTAGAAGTTTATAACAAATACTCAAAGTTTACACTTCACTCTCACTTGCAATGTTGAAAGGATTTAAAAAAAAAAACACTTTGTAATAGCTATAACACCATTGCTTTTACGCATAATGTAACTGCAGAACAGAAGTTTTGAAGTCGGACTTTTTGTTCGATTTACTACACTATTCATATGTGGTCATGTCTTTAATGAAAATCCACAGAACTGCAATGAAACATTTTATTTTGAAACAAGTTTTAGATGTTTATGTGTTCAGTGACAACTCTCAAAACTATATAAATTGCTATGAGTTAACAAATTCAACCTGCAAAGTCAAATCCTTCACTCCTGCATCTTCTAACAAATGCGAGACTTGCAACTTAGTATCCGTCTTATCTGAATCACCTGACACAAGGAGATGGAGAGTAGCCACCACGTCTGAGTTCGTGAAGCTCCATACATGTAGTCTCTGGATACTGCAAACGCCTTTCGTCTTGAGGATGTTCCTCATGGCTTCTCTCAGGTCGTGCTCGTGAGCCTTGGGGACTCTCTGCAGTAGAATCCCTGCAGAGTTTCTGAGCAACGGAATGACTGAAGCGATGATGAGGATGGAGATGAAGATCGAGCTTGCTGGATCTGCAACTAACCATCCCTTGTATTTGATCAAGAGTGTCGAAACCACAACTCCAACACTCCCCATGGTGTCTGCTAAAACATGAAGGAAGATCCCTTCCATGTTATGGTCAATGTGGTGATGCTCCTTGATCTCACCTTTTGCGGGTTTATGATCAGAATGGTGATGATGGCCATGGTCGTTCCCGTGGCTGTGGTTGTCTTCATGATGCTCCTCATGAGTATGGCTATGGGAATGATGATGATGGTCATGGTTGTGGTCATGACTCTCCTCATTTTTGTGATTATGGGAATGATGCTGATGATGATCATGATGCTCTTCATGTTTATGGCTATGGGAATGATGCTGATGATCATCATGATCATGATGCTCCTCATGTTTATGAGACTGGTGGGAGTGAGAATGTGTGCAACCAGATCCTCCACCATGAGCATGATGATGCTCCTCATGGAAAAAGATCAACCCAACAACATTCACAAGAAGCCCACCAATCGAGACAACCAAAAGACTACTAGTAGAAATCTCCTGAGGATCCAAGATCCTCTCAATCGACTCAAGCACAATGAGAGCTCCAACAAGAACAAGAAACACCGCGTTAACATAACCAGAAAGCACCTCGAATCTCCCACGACCATAGTTGAACTGATGGTTAGCAGGAAGACGAGAGATATAAGAAGCATACAACCCAATCGCCAAAGCAGCACAATCAAACAACATGTGACAAGCATCCGAGATAAGTCCAAGACTATTGCTCATGAAACCCGCCACAAACTCAACAACCATATACGCAGTGTTGATCAGAAGAAAAAGCGCAATCTTTCTAGACTTCTTCTCACTCAAAATATGACGGATAGGTTTCATAAACACGGCGGAGAACGACTCAGGAGATTCCATCCCAATCTCTTGATAATCCGAAGAGTCTAACTCTCTAACCGCAACGTAAAGCAAGAAACCACACAGCAACAGTCCCCAAAGAGAAAGCTCGGGAAAGTAGAAGAGCTCCAAAACAATAGTGCAAAGAAACGTAACGAGAAACTCCCTCTCAGAGTCTTTCTTCAACTTATCGTCGTTGTAACTCTCACTCAAGAGTACTCCGAACACAACAGTGTTAGCTAAAGGCCAACCTAGATTCCCAAAGGAGACACCAGCTTCATCACTTTCAACAAAGCTCCAGAGAGCAAGCGGGAACAGCAACACGGTGGTTAGAAACAAGGTTATCAAACGAACCCGTTTCTGATCAAGCTGTTTGATCTCGACCCAGTTCATGGAAACCTTCTCGTAGCAGCCTAAGAAGCCAGATAGAAACGGAAGCAGCATAGGCCATATTCTCAAGCAGTTCTGTAGAGACGACGAGGAGAAAGGGAAGCAGTCTACACGATCCCAGCTGATCGATAACAGCAACAGCCCAGCGAACAAAATGCAAAACCCACGAACCTTGGATGATCCATGATCGCCTGACAAGACTCTGGCGGAGACTGTGCCGGAGAGCTCGGCCAAGATCATAGCGGCTGCGCTGCAGTAGCGGAGAGCTTGGAATCGGAGGAGGAAGACGACCGCTAGAAACACCGATTTCGCGAGTATGAGCTTCGTTTGAGATAAGGTGATCGAGAAGGCGGTGCGGTTGTGGCGGAGGAACGAGTCTTTCTTGGAGGGAGAGAAGAGAGTGAAGGCGAGAGAGAAGAGGAACGAGAGGAGGGAGACGAGGAAGGTGAAAGGGAAGAGAGAGAAGGAAGGGGAAGAGCGGAGGAAGGGGAGGAGAGAGTAGAGGGATCGTAAAGAGAAGAGGATGAGGAGGAGAAATGAGATTGAGGATCTAGTGGTTCCATGGATCGATCTGGTTCGGGTTTTGGAAGGGGTTGGTGTTGGAGTGTATGGGAACGAAGGGTAAGCTCTTCCGATTGATCGGGCAGGCAATGAAAGACGATTTGGTCGATGTTGTTGGTGATGATTGTGGTGGTGGTCCGCCATTGTTGAAGCTGGAGTTTGACTCTACTGCTCTGAGTCGCCGGGAGAGTTTCAGGAAGCTGTACTTCTGATTCGGTGGGTTTAATCTCTATACCGTTTGGTTTTAAGTTAACCGAATATAACCGGAACAAAAAATTTAAAAGTTAACCAAAAACCAAAATTCAATTTTGAACTCGAATTGTTTGCATTATGTTATAGATGTAACGACCAAGTTAAGTTGTACATAACACGTTTGTAATATAGGCACTAGCCGACAATATTTTGAATATACTAGTTGCTAATCAGATGTCTTTATATTTCCGGTTCACTTTTCCTCCATTGTCGGTTATGGCAAAAAGTAAACATGCCGGTTAACTACATTTTAACTTTGGAGCAACATAGCAGAGAATTCATCAACCGTCATCATAAGTTAACGAGCTTCTTGCACAATACATATTAATATTTGGGTAATATAACAAGATTTATATCAATCACCACCAACTTGACGTTTCCACGAGTCTTCAACGATCAATTCATCAACTCCCCATTCCTCAAAACTAATTCAGAATCATTATAAACACAACAAAAGAAACATATGTCAAGTGAACAAAGTGAAGAATCATCATCAATATAATGACTAACGTGTAAAAACTCACCTCCCATCAGGTAGGTAACGTCTAATAGTGAAGGGTATCTTCCTTTGCCTCAGCTCCTTCATAGCAATCTTATACGCCAATATCATAAAAGTTTAGCACAAAGGTCCAGAACAAACAAGGATAAAGAAAAAGTGAGTCCAAGTAAAGTAGTAAGCACCTCAAGTGGGTCAGTCTCACCCTCAAGCTCAACCATGACAGGAGCATTCATGCTGTATCAGCCAAAAAAAACAGCAGCATAAAGAATCAAACTTCTCGATCCAACTTAACGGTTATACGAAACAGAACAAAGATTGATCTCAGCTGAATAGAGTGCCCTCATCGAGCTTTTACACCACATGATGATAAATTATTAACAAACTTAAGATATGAGGTGAAGGGTAAGTAAGTGAGTGAGTGCCCATTAAAAGAATCAACATTATCAAACCTATTTAACGACAATATATGACATGGAACAAAGACTGTCATGAGTTGTATTAATAAGTACCCCTCATCAAGTTCTATAACTTGAGTGAGAGACATGAAGCAATAGCAACAGAAGAAGGGCAGAAGCAGACCTAATCTGCAGAGCACGAGTGCCGAGGATGCGTGCACGTTCATACTTGGTCATAAACTTGGAAGTTTTCCGAGGACGTTGTACAGGTTCTGTCTCGACCTTGTCTTCTGTTTCAAGAGGCTCTCCATTGATATCGTCGTTATCCTTCATATCAGCATCTTCATCTATTCCTTCCTACTCATAAAAAAATAACTAATCAGAAACTAGCTGGCAATATCCAAGGAAGAAAATTTCCAACTTACTTCAATCTCAGGCTCCGCTGGCTCATCCTCATAACTGCAGGAAAGAAAAGAAAAAAAAAGAGCCAAGACAAACATTAACAAATTGAACCACCAAATGAAAACAACATGATAAATGGGGTTTAACCATAGCATCAAAACTTAGCAACCTGTAAACTTTATCTTTTGTAAAGAACACTAAAAGTATCTCTGTGAATCAAGAGCTCTAAAAAAAATTTAGCAGTCGCAAAAATAGCCTCTTTATATATCAACCGGCATTCAATTGAAACAAAAAAAGTTCATCGAATAAGCCAATGGACAAGTTTCAATATTGACGATAACTAATCTAATTTCTCTCAGAAGTTTACAATTCTTCGAGGAGAAAACTGAACCCTTTGAAATCGAGCGAGACCTAGTACAAGCATAGGAAACCGATAGAGGGGGAGAGAGAAAGAGAGGATACCCCAAGTCATCAACTTCGTTATAATCATCGTCCGCCATTGAAATCGCTTTAGAGATTGCACAAACCGTAAACCCTAAAGAGCTGTTGCAGAGAATAATAGAAGGAGGAAGAGTTATTGCAATTTTATATTTCCGGTTTTACTAATCCGGCGGTTTTACTTATCCGGCTTTATGCATAACCGGTTCTTTCGGATCATTTTCGTCCAAGCCCAACATAGGCCTGCATAGTTCGTTATTTAAAATGGTTAAGCCGATGATTGATTTGCGGTTCGTTTCGGTTTAGACGTTGGTTTCTGACAAAATGACTGAAAATTCGATCTATTTATTGAATTGATTGATTCAAATTGGGCACCGAATCAATACTTGTTTCGATGGGACTGATCAAAATAGAGTCTTGCTTCGGTGAAACATCCTTAATTCGCGAAGACGGGAGCTGTGTAGTTAAAAAAAGATGCAACTTTTCGAGTACAATCTAGAGACTCTATCGGACGATGCGATTCGGGAAATTACAGAAAGCTACGATGGGTTTTTCACCACCGTGGAGTCTCTCATTGCCGGCGCCGGAGACTTCGCAGTCGAGAAGGAGTTCGTGTCTCATGTTTCTACTCTCTGCAACTACGGCCTTGATTCTCTTGTTTGTGACCACTTTCTAAGATCACTCGAGGTAGTATAAAATTTCCTTGTTTGATTCTACTCTGTGCTTCCCGGTTTCTTAACTTAGTGCTGTATGGTTCTTGTCTTGTGATGATCTTTTATGCGGACACTTGTTTTGTTTCAGCAAGCTTTCGACAAGAGTGGTGCATCGAGTTTTGGGCATCATTTTGATGATTACAGCGATAAGAACCATACTGTAAGTAGATACGATGCTTGGTGGATGCCTAAATATTCTGAGATTGACAGTTTTCGTTTTTTTTTTAATTTCGTAAGACTAAAAGTAGATGCTTTTCGGACAGGATTGCGGAGAAGAGGTTCACCAATTGTTGTCCAAAGCTTTGGAAGAAATATCTACAGAGAAGCAGTATAATGAGAAGTGTATATCCATGGTTGTTCATGCTTTGCAGTCGTTTAAAGAAAAAAGACTGAGCTCAGATGCTGAAAGAGCTCAAATTTTTTCGAGATTCCAGTCAATGTTGTCTTCTACTTTGATGACTACTCTCCCTCAGCATTTTCCTGGTATAAACATCTTTCCATGGCTTCTTTTTTTTTGTTGATTTTCGATGAAACAACCATTGGGGGCAGTAGTGATCCTTCCTGATATCTCTTCCACTTGTTTTTGACCATGTTCAGTTATTACTCTCATGAATTTCCTCTCTTTATTATGTATGTTGTTAGAAATACTCCACTGCTATTTTAAGGAAAAGCTGGAGGAGCTAAGCACAATCATGGATGAAGATGACGCCCAACAACTCGAGAGTGATGGCATGGATTTGGATGTTGATGAAGGATATTCAAGACATGATGAGTTTGTGAAGAACATTGGGAAGGTGGTCTGTGACCTTAGAAGCCTTGGTTTCACTTCTATGGCTGAAAACGCTTATGCTTCCGCAATCTTTTTGCTTCTCAAGGTACTTTTATGCATCTGCATCAGTGAGACTTATAAACACTGTATGTGTAGTCAGTATAAATGTAACGTGTGTCCTGTTTGGCAATGTGTATATATCTCCAGTCGAAAGTGCATGATCTGGCTGGTGATGATTACAGGACTTCTGTTTTGGGACCAATAAAAGAATGGATTCAGGTACGCTTAGATTCTCACTGTGCCATTAGACTATTTGGGTTATTCGGCGATTCCTGACATTTTATTTCTCTTTCCAGACAGTCCCTCTTCAGTTCCTCAGTGCGCTTCTTTGTTATATTGGTGATTCCATAAGTTATGATACCACAGCATGTGGCCTTACCTCTCCTCTGGATTGTTGTCCTTCTCCAAGCTTTTCCAAAGTTGTGACTCCTTCCCAAGGAATTGGAAGGTGGAAATTACTACTTGAATATTTTGCGTATGAGACATTGCAAGATTTAAGGATAGCGAAACTATTTGAGATCATTGTTGATTATCCTGAGAGGTATTTCGTATTTCTTTTATCCCCACAAGTTGCAAAAAAGTCTGCATCTCTGATGGAAACTTTGTTCATGCAACAGTTCTCCTGCTATTGAGGACTTGAAGCAGTGTCTGGAATATACCCGACAGCACTCTAAGCTAGTCGAATCTTTTATCTCGTCGCTGAAATATCGTTTGCTCACTGCTGGTGCGTCAACAAATGATATATTCCATCAGTATGTGTTGACCATTAAAGCCTTTAGAGCAATAGACCCATCTGGTGTGTTTCTGGAACCAGTGGCTGAGCCAATCAGAGACTATTTACGCGGACGGAAAGACACCATTAAATGTATTGTCACTATGCTCACGGATGGAAGCGGAGGGAATAGAAATGGTTCCGGAAACCCTGGGGATAGTCTTCTTGAAGAGTTGATGAGGGATGAAGAAAATCAAGAGAATGTTGGGTTTGATGATGATTTTCACACCGATGATAAGCAAGCCTGGATCAATGCATCTCGGTATCCTTTCTGTTGAATATTATCTTGTTCTATCATCTTCCGTGGCATTGGATTTGTCTGACCTGCTTTGTCTTCAGATGGGAACCGGACCCTCTCGAGGCTGGTCCTTCAAAAGGTAGCCTCAGTGAGAGGAAAGTAGACATACTTGGAATGCTTGTTGATATAATTGGATCTAGTGAGCAACTAGTGAACGAGTATCGTGTCATGCTCGCTGAGAAGCTTCTCAACAAGATTGATTATGACATTGAAACTGAGATACGCACTGTCGAGCTTCTTAAGGTAAACTCCATTTCTTTTTTCACTCTTGAGTTTTATCTAGCCAAACTATTGGTCTATTTTCTCCATTGTTGCCAACAGATACATTTTGGAGAAGCTAGTATGCAAAGATGTGAGATAATGCTGAACGACCTGATTGATTCCAAGAGAGTGAACACTAACATTAAAAAGACATCTCAAACAGGTTATATTTCTAACTTGTTCTCAATTTTACCCATGCAATGTGGATTCCTGTTTGAATATTATATGTGTTCATCCTTGTCTTTAGGCGCTGAGGTAGTAGAGAGTGAGCTGTCTGTTGATATTCTTACCTCAAAAATACTTTCAACAAACTTCTGGCCACCAATTCAGGTACTCATATATTCTTCATTCTGATTTTTCATCCATATATGTTAAATAAATATAATTGCTTCCATTTACTTGATTGGAGGAGGATTTTTCAGGATGAGCCTCTAGAGTTACCTGCTCCTATTGACAAGCTGCTATCAGATTATGCCAATCGATATCACGAAATCAAGACCCCTCGTAAACTACTTTGGAAGAAAAATCTTGGCACTGTCAAGGTATGATTCATGTTTTGTTTTGATTACCAGAGAAAGCAGATACTGAAAAATGTAATCTCTTTGAAACGGTTTGGATGAATTTCAGTTGGAGTTGCAATTTGAAGACAGGGCTATGCAGTTCACAGTTTCCCCCACACATGCAGCCATTATCATGCAATTTCAAGAAAAGAAAATGTAACTTTCGTGAATCAACCATTTTGAATAATTTCTTCTTCCAATGTTACTAAAATCGTGTATATCTTTCAGTTGGACCTCTATAGATCTTGCTGCAGCCATTGGGATACCCATTGACCTATTAAACCGAAGAGTAAACTTCTGGATAAGCCAGGTACATTTTGTGGATGTAGTCTCATGCTTGAAGTTTATAAGCCATTCGTTTGAAGAAATAGCTACCTAATAAAGTTTTGTGAACTTAGGGAGTTTTGAGAGAGTCAAATGCCAATGTGTTTACACTTGTTGAGTCCATGACTAATTCTGGAAAGAACGAAAGCGAGGAGATTTTGGCGAGTGATGAAGAGAGTGAAAGATCGATAGCCTATGTGGAAGACCAGCTTCGCAAAGAAACGACAATATACAAGGTATTAATGATGCTTAAGGGCAAATTTTATTCTACTTATCATTTTGCCTAAAAATCTAAACAAATTCTCAACAATGTTTTTCAGAACTTCATTATGGCAATGCTCACAAATGGTAGCATGGCAGTAGATGGGATCCATAACAGACTCAAGGTATGTACAATCAAAAGGCATCAAACCTCTTCTCACATTGAATTTACAAGTTTGTTTTGTTTTCTTTGCTTTGTAGATGTTCTATGTAGCTGATCCTGCTTATGACAAGTCACTGCAACAGCTTCAGAGCTTTCTTTCTCGGTTAGTCGCTGAAGAGAAACTAGAGTTGAGAGATGGAATGTATTTGCTAAAGAAGTAGTAGAACTATTTTATATTTTGTGTTTATGATGATGAAGTAGTTTTGTCCTTTGTATCAAAAATATCTCGTCGTCCCTTTAATGAGTTCTCTAACATCAAAATCTGAAATCCCGAGCCAAAGAATACAGTGCACCAAGCGACTAAGCTAAGTTCACAAGTGAAACTAGAGAAAAAACTTATTGGTCCAAGCCCTATATTAAAGGTTTGCTCTCATATGTTTTCCTATAAACTCAGTTTCTAAAGTTTGTGAGAACATAACTTTGGTTGCTCTAAAATGCAGCCTTCTTTAACTTTTTACTAGACCTTGACCCACGCGCCCGCGCGGATGTTCGTTTTCGGTTTGAATTGTTCGTTTTCGGTTTAAATTGTTATTATGTTTATTATAGATTATGTAATTGTTATATTAAATATCTTATATTATATGGTGATGTAAAAAAATGTTAATGATGAATTACATTAGTTATTTATATCTAAATGGTTGAAACAGATTTTTTTTTGATGAAATTTGAAATTTATTGATACTGTAAAAAGAATGAACATTTACAAGACTCTAAAGTGCCATTTTATAAGATTTACAAGGCAAATGTTGCAAAAAGAAATTCTATCTAGGCGTTGTCCGAAACAACAAACCATCTCTGCATTAAGCCGGCATTCTTGTGATCAGCCCTGTACCGGAGTGACGTTATTCTGTTTCGTATCGCCTTGTCAATAATACGAACCAACTGATCCACACTGCGAAAACCCGCCTGATGTCTCCTCCCATTTCTTCTCTCCAGATATGATAGATGGTTGTTTGAAACACCATTTTGAGCAGAATCTTATCCATGACCTGCAGGTTATTCTCAGACACAAACTGCAGAGTTATTGTCCAATCTGGATCAGTCCTACTCCCACTCAATCTATTTGCCAGCTTATCCCAGATAGTAAATGAGTACGGACAAGCAAAAAAGACATGATCACGGGTCTCATCTGGCTCTCCACACAGCATACAACCTTGCTGCAACCCCCAAACTCTCATTCTGTCACCAGTAGCTAATCTGTTCTTAACAGCCAACCAGACTATAAAGGAGAACCTTGGAACTCCTTGAGCAAACCAAACACTTTTACTCCAAAAAACTGTTGGTTTTCTTTCTCTGATCTGTTCCCATGTTTTTGCCGAAGAGAAACAAGGCTTATAGGATTCATCAGAATGCCTCCATAGCATAACATCGCTGCCTCTGTTGATGTCTGGAACTGGCTCTCTCTGAATGCGAGAGTGCAAGTCATGAAACTGGCGACTTCGATGCCCTCGTACGCTCCAACTCGACTGTGTAACAGCTTCACACACCCGTGCAGAACGAGGAACTCCAAGATAGCATGTTACAATAGATCCCGTGATGTCTATGAGTCTCCCTATTTGTAGCCAATCATCAAACCAGAAAAACGCCGTGCGTCCATCATTTACCTCTATCCGTAGAAACTGGTAGACAAGTGGTCTTAGCTTCAGAAAATAGTAATTTTCTCCATATCCACGACCCCCTTTGATCCTCTTTTACATCCCAAAATGAATTCTGCCGAAGTAAGTACTGCTGTATCCAAGAGACCCAGAGGGAACTTGTTCTCGATAGGATCCTCCAAATTAAACTCATAGCAAACACTTTCGACGAGTCCCGAAGCTTCCTTATTCCTAGTCCTCCTTCTTCTTTGGGACAGCAGAGATCATCCCACGCCACCTTAGCCTTGTGAGTCTGATTTGGTGATCCGGACCAGAGGAAAGCACTACACATGCTCTCTATCTCATCTAGACAAGCTTTGGGGAGGATGAACGCTTGACTCCAAAAATTAACAATGCTTGCAATGACAGATTTGATCAATTGAAGCCTGCCTGCATAGGATAGACATTTGTTCCTCCAAGACAGCATTCTTCCACGTACCTTGTCCAGTAAAGGCGCATAGTCTTGTTTAGACAGAGCTTTTGTAGTTAAAGGCATGCCCAAATACTTCACAGGCAAGCAACCAATCTTAATACCAATCCTCTCTGCATCCTCTAGCATAGGAGAGACACTGCCCCCGGTTGCAAATACTGATGATTTAGTGGCATTGATGTACAGACCCGAGATATTAGCAAACTGCTCCATTACTTCCAAGATACCCCTTAATGAACTGAGAGAGCCATCGCTGAAAACTAGGATGTCATCGGCGAAGCTGAGATGTGTGAGCCTCACTTCCCGACATTGCGGGTGGTAATCAAACTTCCTTGTCGCTGCAGCCTTATTCAACATCTTCGAGAGAATATTATTTAAGATAACATACAGGTACGGAGAAAGGGAACAACCCTGTCTGATACCTCTAGCGCTGGTAAAGAAGCCTTCCAAGCTACCATTCACTGAGACTGAGAAAGCCGCTGTAGAGATACATACCCTTATCCAGAGAATAAACTGCGCAGGCAGACCCATCGCTCGCAACACAGACGTGATAAATGACCATTTAACCGTGTCAAATGCCTTGGAGATGTCAAACTTAACGGCAGCTCTATTGGAATTTGATTGCTTATGATACCCATTAACAAGCTCAGAAGCTAGCAGAACGTTTTCCAGCAGCAACCTCCCTTTGATAAACGCACTCTGATTCTGTTCAATAGCCTCGGGGAGAATAGTCTTAAGCCGACGAGCGAGCACTTTCGAGATAACCTTATAGAGAAAGTTACAGCATGCTATAGGTCTATAATCTCTCATGGTCTGTGCCTCCTCTGTCTTCGGGATGAGTGAAAGGATAGTAGCATTAACTCCAGTGGGTAAGAATCCAAATATAAAGAAGGATTGCACTGAGATGATGAACTCTGCTCCTACAACAGGCCAAGCCGCTACAAAGAATTCCTTGGTGAACCCGTCTGGCCCTGATACCTTGTCGTTCGGCAGAGCTTGCAGTGCAGAGATGATCTCCTCAGCGGAAACAGGGGCTACCAGCCCCGCAGCAGAGCCTTCAGAGCATCGATAGGTTAGTAAATCTTGCAGGAAGGGAAGGGAATCTTCTTCGGTGCCCTGATCTTGTACTTGTAAAATTTCTGAAAGTACATGACCGCTTCCTTCTTGATATCTGCAAGGTCTGTGAGTGTTTCTCCAGCTTCATTAACCAGACTTTTGATGGTATTTTTTGATGATCTTGTCTGAACAGCTCGGTGGAAGAATACCGTATTCTGATCTCCTGCACCCAGCCACCTGACACAAGACTTTTGTCGAAAGAATTTTTCCTCAATGGCTGCCAATTTGTTCCATCTTTCAGTTGCCTCTGCTGCTGCTGCTGCAAAGGTTGCAGGAGATGGTTGAAACAGATTTTTGTTAGTCATATAGTTTGTGTGTGGTAGTTTGTTAATTTTATAGTCAATAAATAAATATTTGATAAATTACTATACTCATTCACTTGCATGAGGTAAAATATTATGTTTTAATATTTATAAATGCATAAGTACATATTTGATTATTAACATTATTTAGTTATAGATAAAATATAGTTTGACAGAATTTATGTATATCATTAAAATCGATCTCCATGGTTTTAAAAAATATGTACATATTTAGAACCTAAATTCGATAATATATAGTTGTAATCCGAATATATATCTAATCTATTATATGGGCTTATAAATTGCTGATGATAAACATTTAAGAGAAAAAGTTTAATAAAAAAAGTCCAATTAGATATCTAACAACTTTACGCAGGAAAAAAACCAGTTAGAAGACCAAAAAAAAACTCTCTCATCGAAAGAAAAGCCAAACAGAGGGATATATTCGGCGAGTTCAACAGGAGAAGCTCAGACGGTTTATTAGGGATTTTGAATTAGAAGATGTTATGAATGGATTAATGGACAGTATCAAGGTACAAATTTCTCTGTATACGGTTTTTAAAGATCAATTCGTTATACTCTGTTTTAGATTAACGCAATGTATTTTTGTGTCTCCTGTTCATAGTTTTCTTGATTGAGTACGAAATCGAGACATAGCCGAAGCAAAAGTGAACATGCAATACATCAATTGAAGAAACGTCGGATGCGGCTGTGGTGATGTTTTGTGATAAGAGTTGAGTTATAATTGTGATCGAGATCGAGAGGAGAGCAGATCCGTAAACACCAAAGGGGAAGCCGACATGAAAAAAAAAAAGATAAGTTCTTTATTATTCATACTCAAAATACCTGTGAGTTGTAAAGTACTTAGAGATTGTTTAGATTGCTTGATTTTTATATACCCTTGTAAAGATAATAAGATGATTGATATTAGTAAAGTAAACGTCTTCACTGAGATTTTTTATTTACTTGAACATAATATATCGTTTGCAGGTAATAGAATTCAGTTTTTTGAAGATATTCTCAAAGATTACAATGAAGCTGACGACAGAGCAGGTTAAAAAGGGTCAAGGTTAGTAAATTCTTGCTGAAGTTAAGTTATTAGACAGATTGGTTATCGGTTAGGTCATAAGATTAAATGAATATAGGACATATAGTATTGTTCTTGCGATCGTGTCAATAGTTATAGTTATTTGTTTCCTTTGAACTTGATCTCATAATTGATAAATTGCATGTTGTTTGGATGATTGTGTTATGACCAACTTACTTAATAGCAACAACAACGTCTAAAATAATAGATAGTTGTAAAACTCATTCTTTGAGCTAAAAAAACACCAGAAAATAATAAGAAAAATGGCTTAGGTTTCAAAATGAATAGCAAATACAGATACTACGCCTATCTTGTTTGTAGACATCTTAAACCTGCATTGGCAAAATTAAGAAAAAAAAAATAACTTATCTGTGTATGTTTGGATCAAAACTAATAGATTATAAGTAAATAAAAACACATTTACCTTGTCAAACATATTCTTCCAGATTAGCAAACACCTCTTTGAATACAACATTTGTAGTTTTCTTTTGAGGTTTACCATCTTTGTCAACAGCTAGAATCTTCAAACCTTTTTTAGAAGTCACCCTAGACACAGCCACGTAGAGTTGTCCGTGTGAAAAACAGGTCTTGGTAGAAAGATACCAACTTCAGATAGGGATTGCCCTTGGCTTTTGTTTATTGTAATAGCAAACGCCACTGCCAATGGCAACTGCCTCCTGCGCATCTTAAAAGGCAGTCGAGTATCTGATGGTGTTATCAACAATCTAGGAATATCTACTAATTTTCCAACCTTTTCTCCAGTTATTATCCTAGCTTGAACCATAAAGTCCATTAGTTGAGTGATATGTAGTCTTGTGCCGTTCATTAACCCAGCAGAATGCTCAATATTTCGCAGAACCATGACAGGACAACCAATCTTCAGTCTAAGACTATGGTTAGGCAAACCAGACACCTTAATAGTGTTAAGAAAATCAGGTCCTAGTGCTTCATTGTTGACTGACCCCGTATCTCTTGGGTCTATACTATCGGCACTTAAGTAAATCTTCTCATCACCTGAAAGCAAAACTCAATCATTAGTACATCTGTTGTATACATCTAAGTAAGAACGAATAAGAATGTAGAATAAATAAATATACCATCCAGCATATCTAGCATGTAGTCATTAATCATATTGACATCTTCATTAGTCGGACATAGGATAGCTCTCTCTTGGAAAAACTTGGCCTCTTTCTTTTCATGTAGAGAAGCAGTATCACCATAAATGGCTGTGCTGATTGCTTCTATAGAATTTTTGGAGTCTGTTATAAGAAACTCTGATGGAATATCGATTTCGGCTTCACCATCATTGGGCTCTGCAAGTTTACCATCCCCAATTTTTAATATCCACTCAGAAAAATCCCTAAGATCGGCAGCCTCTTCTGGTGACAAACCATCCGATAACAAACGCATGTTCTTGGTGAGCTTCAGAACTTTGCAGTGCTCCCAAAGATATGACGAATTCAGAGAAGCCAAAACGATCTCAGCCCTACCAGCTCCATTTATAACAGGAAGAACCTGCCTAAAGTCACCCCCGAAGACAATAACTTTTCCACCAAACGGCTGATTCGCATGCTTTCCAACTATATCAGATAAGCTCCTATCCAAAGCATCAAAACAATGTTTGCCCATCATTGGCGCTTCGTCCCATATAATGAGTGATGATTCTTTGACTAAATTAGCTTGATCAGTTCCAGGCTGCATAGTACATGATGAAAACTCGTCTGGATTTAATGGGATACCAAATCTTGAATGAGCAGTCCTACCTCCTGGTAGTAACAAAGAAGCAATGCCACTTGAAGCAACGTTTAGAACAATATCTCCTTGGCATCGAATAGCTGCAGATAGTAACTTCCAGAGAAAAGTTTTCCCAGTTCCACCAAATCCATAAACAAAAAACATTCCACCATTTCCTTGATTCACAGCAGCAAGAATCTGATCATAAATTTCCTTTTGCTCATCTGTCATTTTAGGAACATCTCTATCAAGAGTCTCTAAAAATGTTTTTCGATCATAGCTGCGTTCATCTACTATCAAGACATTAAAATCCTGAGTACTTGTCTTTGGCAGCTTTGGGTTCTTCGTTAATCTTGGTAGAGACGTACCGTTACGCCTCAACAGCTTCTCAATCTCTAATAAGGCATACTTTTTTTTGTCATTGTCGCTCAACACCAATCCTACCAATAAAAAACTTTATGTATAAGATACATGATCAAAATATATTTGCGGCTTACACATAGGTAAAAAAACTACTTAATCGCGTCCATAGTAATAAGTTCAAACCTGGTCTATTCAAATATTTCCTTCTGTTATGCTCTATATCTTCAGACAAATACTGCCACGTGTTTTCCCATACGACCTCTGGAAGAGACAGAGTGTTACTCATAAGCATAATAACAAACACTTGTCGTAGATCACTTGCAGAGCATTCATAGCTTCTCCTTACAAGATCATCAATGTACTCCTGATCATCATCTAATAATCCACGAGCAAAACAGACATCTTTGTATTCAGGATAGAGAACTCCCTCGTAGGTCTTAATGTCATCATAACTGGTAGGCCCTCTGACAATGTTCAACAATATTCGCAAGAAATAAGCTGCTTCCTATATCCGAGGAGCATAATTTATTCTTCCTAAACAGAAACCTCTTTTCCGCTTCTTCCACTTCTTAGACTTTTTGTCAAAGATATACACTACAAGAAAACACAAGTTTTACGAGCGCAGTTTTCCTCGTGACTTCGTCGTAAAAGCAGTGTTACGAGGAATTAGCGAGGAAACCCGTTTCGTCGTTATACGTTTGTCGTAACGCATATATCCTCGCTAATTCGTCGTAACGTAGCGAGGAAATAATTTCGTCGTAAAAGCTAAGAAGAATATTTCGTCGTAAAGACCACGTAAAGCTTCCACGTAAGGACGTCGCTAAATTTCCTCGTAAATACCTCGAAAGCCATTCCTCGTTAAAGCCACGTAAATAACTCGAAAGTAAATACTCGTAAAGTAAACGTAAATACCTTGATAGCTTTCCTCGTAAAGACCACGTGAATTTTCCACGTTATTTCCTTGTAAACATTTCCTCGTAAAAACCTCGTTAAGCTTCCACGTAAAGAAGTCGCAAAATAACTACGAATTTACTTCGTTTCGTTATTTTACAGAAATAAAAAAAATTATAATTAAAAAAATAATTTAAATAATTTAAATTATTAATAAAATTAAAATTCTAAAAAAATCAAAACCAAAATATTTTATATGTAAATAAGTTTTGAATTCATAATACAAGAACCGAAATTAAAAAGAACTAAGGGTCGTTAATCGCCCGGTAGAATTCATCACTCCTCGCCGTTACATCCGCCTCGGCATGTGAATCGTTGGTTGGTGACTACCCGGCTCACCGAACATCTCTCTGTAATGGGCAGTAAGTCTACCTTTTCGAACCTGAGAAAAAAATTTAATTTTTTAAATTTCGTCAACAGTATATTTCCAACATTATCCACCTAATCAACACTAAATAACATAAGATCCGTAAACTTATCTAAATTTCCTATACTAACCACCTAATCTACCTAAACTAACCAAATTAGAGAGGAATTAGAGAGGCTTACCATTGCAACGAAATAGGGAGGAAGTGGAGAGGAAGTAGAGAGGAAAGAAAGAGTGAGCATTCCGGGTGTATATATAAGATTACATTCCGTCGCAAATTCCTCGTAATTTTACGACGAATTACAGAGACCCGTGTTTTTTTTACGACGAAACAGCGAGAGATTACAAAAGCCCGCATTTTATTATACGAGGAAGTTACGAGGAATTACAAAGGCCCGTGTTTTTTAGGTACGACGACGTTACGACGATTTTGCTTACGTGGAATTACCGAGGAAAGCTTCCCTATAAATATACCTGTAACTCTCCTTCTCAACCCACACCCAAACTCCCAAATCACACCCTATCTCACTTCATACTCTCAAATCCAATCCTATTCAGATTATAAAAATTAGAGAAAAAAGGAAGAGAAGAAGATATTGGAATTTATGTTGGTGAGACTTAAGTAATATAATTGCTGGAAGTCTTGCCACATGTAAATCCAGTATATTTCTTCTTTTTCTTTTTTTTTCTAGTTTTTACGGTACGAGGTGTTTACGACGATTTTGGTTACGAGGTGTTTACGACGATTCCGTCCTACGTGGAATTAAAGTGGGCCGCGTTCATCATTTACTTTACGTGGTATTTACGACGAATCTTTCCTACGTGGTATTTACGACGAATCTGTCCTACGTGGTATTTACGAGGAATTCGTCGTAAGTTCGGCGTTAACATACGAGGAATTAACGAGTATTCCGTTTAAATCCCTAAAATCCGAAACCCCAAACCCCAAACCATATTCCTTGTCTTCTACTTCATATATTCCAAACCCTATCTTTATTTTCATTCCAAACCACAATTCCTTATTTTCATTCACTCAGAGAGTCTTACGTGGAATTAGCGTGCCCCGCTTTCTTTATTTTTTTAATTTCGTCGTAAACTTGTGGGAACCGAAATTCGCACTGTCGATTTCCGTTTAAATAAGGAAACTAAGAAAACCCTAGTGTCCCAGAGGACCCGGATATCTGTTAATTACCACACGTTAAGCAATCAGAACACGAGAATAACAACGATAAAAATAAGAAATCGAAAAGAGAGCAAAGTAGATCTTATTCCCAATCTGCGTATGAGCGTTACAACAAGGTATAAGCCTGGGCTCGAGAGCTGTCGGCGAGATTCCTAGTTCTAGCAACCCTAAGACGGCTAAACCTAATTGAGTCGCAGCTCGAAATAACAAAAACGGAAAGTTGCCTAAATCGCTCTAAGTGCTAAGTTTTTTCTGCAAAAAGTCCTCCCTCTGCTCCTCGCCTAGGACTCCTTATATACTAGCTCCAAGGTCGGTTTACGCTTTTACTCTTCTGCCCTTAAGCCGTCATAGCATAAAAATGGAGATATTCCATTTTTCCCGATCTTCACAATTATCTTCAAAACTTCCGTATTTATCCGCGGAAACTTGACATTTATCCTTCCTCGCGGGCCAAGCGTGAACCATGCTGTGGTTCACGGGCTTTTGGTTAGGAAAAATCGTAGGATGGGCCTCGAGTCGTGTTTTAGGTCCCTTTGGGCCGTCTTCCGACTCGACACGTTTACTACGAGTTTTCCGCGGTTTCTAATCCGCGAAGTTTGATCGATGAATTAGAATAGCGGGAAACATAGACTGAGCTTGCTACGGTCTTCGGGAGATAGCATTCGAAGGTTTGACGAGAATGCAAGGACTGGTGTCGTATCGATGTTCGGAAAGGTTCAATCGCTATACAGCGACCGATCTTTGGCTCGAGCCCGGTCGCTATGTAGCGACCGAGCGAAACGAGTGCTCGGTCGCTACGTAGCGACCGAGCTTCGGCTTGAGCTCGGTCGCTACGTAGCGACCGAGCGGGACGATCGCTCGGTCGCTACGTAGCGACCGAGCGGGACGATCGCTCGGTCGCTACGTAGCGACCGAGCTTTGGCTCGAGCTCGGTCGCTACGTAGCGACCGAGCGGGACGATCGCTCGGTCGCTACGTAGCGACCGAGCTTTGGCTCGAGCTCGGTCGCTACGTAACGACCGAGCGGGACGATCGCTCGGTCGCTACGTAGCGACCGAGCTTGGCTGAGCTCGGTCGCTACGTAGCGACCGAGCGGGACGATCGCTCGGTCGCTACGTAGCGACCGAGCTTTGGCTCGAGCTCGGTCGCTACGTAGCGACCGAGCGGGACGATCGCTCGGTCGCTACGTAGCGACCGAGCTTTGGCTCGAGCTCGGTCGCTACGTAGCGACCGAGCTTCGGCTCGAGCTCGGTCGCTACGTAGCGACCGAGCGGGACGAGCGCTCGGTCGATATGTAGCGACCTGTTTCGAGCTTTCGTCGGACGTCTCGATTCTTTCTTCCGCCAAGCTTTTTCGTAAGGAAGAATCTATTTCGAAAAGTACTCTTCGGAGAAACTCTTATTTTCTTCTTCGAACGTTTTGAATGTTAAATTTGTCGTAACCGTTTTTGACCCCAACAGTTAGCCCCCCAGCCCGTTAGAGTTGTGACTCTAGCGGGCGGATAGATGACTTTGACAAGGTTAAGCGTATTGGACGAAATTTACAGTTAAAACTCCGCGGAAAAAGGTTGTCGAGGCGACATTCCGAACCCATACTTCTATAAGTAGTGAGCTCTTGTCATTCATTTTCTTCACATCTTTCCTCCTTCATTTTCTCCAAAAACTCTCTAGTTTCATAACTTTCCTTTCAACATGTCTTCCTCCCAAGGTGATAAGAAGGATTCCGACGTCGAGATGGGTGAGGCCACCTCTCTGGCTCCGGTTCCAACTTCTCCGGCGGAAGTGCCGGCTTGTGTTACCGGTCATCTTTCTTTCCGAGAGAAACTAGTTCGTCGCCAAGCCGAGAAGGAATTGGCTCAGACTGGCTCCGAGTTTCCGTCTTCCTCCGCGCCGGTCGTTGCCCCGTGTCACGGGACCGGCGTCGCGGCTCTTCCCCCGCAAGTCCTACCTGCGGGATCTTCCACGACTCCGATCCTCGTCGAGGACAAAGAGAAGGCCGCTGACTCTATGCCTCCGCCTCCAGCCAGAAAAGAAATCGTTCTGGCACTGCGTGCTCCTAGCGCTGCCCAGGCTACTCAGCCCAAGAGTCGGAAGAGGAAACTGGCCAAGAGCGGTGACGGGGAGACTTCGCAGCGAGGTGGGTCGATCCTAGCATCGGGACTTCGCGGAAAGGTTTGTTTCTCGTTTGAATTCCCGATCGTCTGTCGTGCATTCTTTTCATGGACTTAGTCTTAAGAATTTTTTTGTTCGCAGTTCATATCGTTGATCGATGGGATGATCAGCGAATGTGGTTCTGAGACCAGTCGTCTTTCCGGGGAGTTGGTGGAGCTTCAGGGCAGATGGTCCGAAACCGAGGCTATGTTGACGGCTGTCGAGGACTCTCACTCTGCGAAAGTGTCAAAGCTCGAGGTTGGGATAGGAGAGCTTGAGAGGGACCTCGGGAAGACGGCGAGTTCCTTGCTTAAGGAAAAGAAGAACAGGAAGGCCAAATCCTTGGAGGTGCGTCGACTCCAGCGTCAGATCGAGAGTGACGCTGGACTAGCGCGCCGCGGGATCCAAGAGGCTACGGATGCCCTTCGTGCGGAGTTTCAGGCTCGCTTGGCGAAGATTTCTGCTTCCCTGGGTTCCCTCGAGCGTATCCGGAGCAGGGATTTCGCTTTGGCGACGATTGAGGGCGGGATGGCCGTGGTTCGGTCGTTCCAAAGTGAGACTCCCCCGACCTTGGAGGCCGAAGAGGCCCGACTGTCCGGCTGCAAGGGAGATATGGCGGCCGAGGATGGCGATTTCGATCTCATCCTGGCCGACCTAAAATCCGCTTGCTTCCTTCCGACGTGTCCAGAAGACCCAGAGGGGAAAGATCCGATGGTCGGAGAGAACGGAAGCGACGCGGCTCCAGGCTCGGACGAGGCGGCGGGTGAAGAGGGAGCGTAAGTTCTGAGGGTGACTTGGGTTAGATCTCTTGCGAGAGATTTGTTTTTTTTTTTATGTCTTTATGCTTCGGCCTTGAACGGCCTTGTTTGTATTTCGGGACTGGCCGTGTGTGGCTTTGAATCCCTGCCGCTCCGCGGCTTTATGGTATGATAATCGGATAACGTTTTTTATGAATTTGTGAATAGTGGGGAGGAAGGTGATGAGTTGTCGTCTCATATCCTTCTTCGATTGTGAAATGTTTTATTCGAGGCCTGTTTCGAGAGTTCTTCCGCGAGATGTGAACTCTGCGGGGGCGCTGAAGGTATCGAACGTAAACATAGAGGCGTGGTTTAAGAATCTCTTATCTTTTGATATCATGCCTTTGAGATGTTAAAGACCAGTGCGCTGGGTTTAGGGCAAGACCTAGGTTTACTTTCGGTTTAAGGATTGTGCGGTGACTAACCGGCTATCGTTTTTCCTGTCGCGATTTCTTCCTGATTCGTATCGATGTAAAGTCCGCGAAAAGTTCTCGGCTTATACGACTTGTTTGATACGAATCGAGCATCTCTCCGGAGACCGGATGTAAGAGAGTCATCTCCATGAGATGGCTATGTCTGTTTAGGACGTTTGTGAGTTCGATGTGATCAGCATCGGACTTAGTGGCGTGTGCCGTTGTTTTGATTAATTTGCGCAAAATAAATGTTAATGTGTGCATATATGTGTCTTTTGGCGGAGATTTCGTTTGCTCGGAAGAAACCAATTTTGAGGCATCTTTTGCGACGTCTCGCGATGCTAAAGGTTCGATTCTCCCAAGCGGCCGACCAATTTCCGAAGACCTCGTTGCGATTTCGCGGGTGAGGATGTTTTGATAAGTCGAAAAGACCAAAAGTGCGGTAAGAAGTTTTTCGATTTTTTCGGGAGTATACGAGTATACGTACCCACTCCCCCCTTTTTAATAAGGGAGGACAGCTGAATTTGCCTTTCGGCAAACTGCCTACGTACTCCTTGCGGAGATCAAGCCGTCTCGTAGTTCAGTGATTGCGAGTTGGTTTGTTTAGTGATAGTATTTTTTGAGATGCATCGCATTCCAGGTTCTAGGGATTTTTATGCCCTGCATGTTGGCTATTTCGTAAGAACCTGGTCGGACGACTTTTTCGATTTTATAGGGACCTTCCCAGTTTGTTCCGAGTTTTCCCGCGTTTCGTTCAGCGGTGTTTTGGAAGACTTTGCGAAGGACCAGGTCTCCCTGATTGAACCTTCGGTTCCGTACGTTGGAGTTATAGTATCTTGCAGCGGCGTGCTGGTAGTTTTGAATTCGGATGAGCGCTCGATCCCGGCGTTCGTTAATGAGGTCGAGATCGTCCAAGAGCATAGCATTGTTGAGTTCCTCTCGTTCGGGTAAGAACCTTCTTCGAACACCGGGAAATTCTACTTCCGCGGGAATCATGCACTCCGCGCCGTATACCAAGGCGAAGGGAGTTTCTCCCGTTGCTCGCCTTGGGGTGGTACGGTGAGACCAGAGGACTCCCTCGAGTTCGTCGGCCCATCTACCTTTTTTGGCCTCCAAGCGTTTCTTCAGTCCGTCGAGAATGGTCTTGTTGATTGTTTCAGCCTGTCCGTTGCACTGCGGATATCTGGGAGTTGACTTGTTGAGTCGTATCTTCCACTTTTCGCAGAATGCCTCGAATCGGGTGGAAATAAATTGAGACCCGTTATCGGTTACGATTTCGTAAGGAACTCCATGCCTACAGATGATGTTTTTCCATACGAAATTCTCGACTTGGACGTCTTTTATACTTGCGTACGAGTCCGCCTCTACCCATTTTGAGAAGAAATCGGTAAGGACTAGAAGGAAACGCTTTTGCTTTGAATTATGCAGAGGTCCGACAATATCCATGGCCCAGCGCATAAAGGGATAAGGCGACGTGATGGAGGAAAGAACTTCGGCGGGTTGTCGGATAGTTGGCGCATGCCTTTGGCATTTTTCGCATTTTCGTGCGAATTTTTCGCAATCTCCGATCATTGTTGGCCAATAGTACCCGTGGCGTTTGATTTTCACGGCTAGTGATCTTCCGCCGGAATGGTTGCCGCATGAGCCGGAATGTATTTCCTCCATTACTTTCCTCGCCTTTTCCCCTTCCAGGCACGTCAGGAGCGGTCCGGAGAATCTCCACTTGTAGATTTCACCGTCCACTGTTACGTAGCGTGCGGCCTGTGTTCGGATCTTGCGAGCTGACCATTTTTCGGCGGGCAGTTGCCCGTCGATAATGTAGTCTCGAATCGTCTGAAGCCATGGGGTATCACAACCGTAATCGGATTGCTCCGATGGTGGTGGTATCGTAGTCTCTTCTTCCTCGTCGTCTTGACCCTCTATGAGATTGACAACGACTGGGGGTCCGATACTCGGATGTTCGATGAATTCGACCGGAATTACCCTTTTGAGTCCTGGATCGGAACTTGATGCTAAGGCCGCGAGGGCGTCCGCCTGGACATTCTCGGAACGGGGGATCCGGGTAAGGGCGAAACAGTCGAAGTCTTGAGCTAGACCTTGGACCAGTTTGAGGTACGCGTCCATCCGTTCGTCTCTAGCTTCATATTCTCCGCTGAATTGACTGGCCACTAACTGGGAGTCGCAGTAAGCGTGGAGATTGCGTATTTTTAAGCCGTGAGCCAAACGTAGACCTGCGATCAATGCTTCGTATTCGGCCTCGTTGTTTGAGGCATGGAATTCCAGTCTGAACGATTGTTCCAGGATCTCGCTTGTTGGAGATGTGAGGCGGATCCCGATACCCGATCCTTGCTTGGATGAAGATCCGTCGACGTGGAGGAGCCAGGTGGAATTTGGTTCCTCGTTGGTTATTGCTCCCGTTGGAAGTTCGACCAAAAAGTCCGCGAGCACCTGTGATTTTGCGCTCGTCCTTGGTCGGTATTCGATGTCATACTCGCTCAACTCGACCGCCCACTTCGCCAATCGGCCTGATTGACTTGGGCTATGCAAAATTGTCCGTAAGGGAAAAGTCGTGAGGATAACAATCGTGTGGGATTGGAAATATGGTCGTAGTTTTCGGGCCGATGTTACGACCGCGCATGCCAATTTTTCCATCAACGGATACCTAGATTCGGCATCCAGCAAGGTTTTGCTTATGTAAAAAATAGGTTTCTGCTCCCCGCGTTCTTCCCTGATCAGGACTCCGCTTACGGCTGTTGCCGATACCGCGATGTACAAGAACAAAGGCTCTCCTTCCACGGGTTTTGCGAGGACTGGAGGAGTAGCTAAATAACGCTTCAGCTGTTGGAAGGCGTTTTCGCACTCTTCCGTCCATTCGAATTTTTTATTTCCTCGCAGGACGTCGTAGAAGGGCAGGCACTTATCTGTTGATCGTGAGATAAATCGGTTAAGTGCTGCGATTCTGCCGGTCAGTCTTTGGACTTCCCGTTTATTCTTTGGCGAAGCCATCTCGATTAGAGCGTTGATCTGTTTTGGATTTGCTTCGATACCGCGGTTGGTGACCAAGTAGCCGAGGAATTCTCCTGATGCCACGGCGAATCTGCATTTCGTCGGGTTGAGCTTCATGTTATGGGAATTTAGTTGTGCGAAACATTCTTCGAGATGTGACACGTGATCCCTTGCTTTGAGGGATTTGACAAGCATGTCGTCGATATAAACTTCCATCGTTTTTCCGAGTTGTTTGGAGAACATTCGGTTCACGAGTCGTTGGTAAGTTGCTCCAGCGTTTTTGAGGCCGAAGGGCATTACCTCATAGCAATAGGTTCCGCGATCGGTAATGAACGCAGTCTTCTCACGATCGTCGGGATTCATCCTAATTTGATTATAGCCTGAGAAAGCGTCCATGAAGGATAGGAGTTCGTTGCCCGCCGTTGCTTCTACCAGTCGATCGATATGTGGTAGAGGGAAGCTATCCTTTGGACATGCCTTGTTTAGGTCGGTAAAATCTACGCAAACTCGCCACTTCCCGTTTTTCTTTTTGACTACTACGGGGTTGGCGAGCCAGTCGGGGTACCTTACTTCCGTTATCGACCCAACTTTAAGCAGTTTTTCGACCTCATCGTTTACTGCGGTAGCACGTTCGGGTCCCAGCTTCCGTCTTTTCTGTTTGACGGGTTTGAATGTTGGGTCGATGTTCAGCTCGTGACATGTTATGTTAATGTCGATTCCTGGCATATCTTCCGCAGCCCACGCGAAAGTATTAAGGTTCTTTTTAAGACAGGTTATGAGTTCTGTCTTTAAAGGCTCGTGGAGATTGGCTCCGATCTCGACGCAGCGCTCTGGGAAGGCTTCGTCGAGACAGATCGTTACCACGGGTTCACCAGTTGGCTCGCGTTTTTCGTCTAGAGCTGCGAAGATACGAGATTGCCAGAAGAATTCCGCTGAATCCTGACTTCGCGTATCTTTGCTGGAGGTCTCTTTCTCCGCTTTCTTAGGAGTGATTTCGAGGATCGGTCTCTTTCGTTTTAGTTCCGCGGCGAAACAAACCTGAGAAACTCTTGGATTTCCCCAGATTACCTCGACTCCGTTAGGGGTCGGGAACTTGAGGCAAAGATGGTAGGTTGATGGGATTGCGCGCATGGTGTTCAGCCATGGCGTCCCCATGATAACGTTGTAAGATGCGGGGCGGTCGACGACTAGAAACTCTGTGATGTTTGTCACGGTTCCGGCTTTGACAGCGAGTCTAATCGATCCGTAGGCCATGGTCGTTTCCCCCGAAAGCCCTAGCAGTGGGCTTGGGCATTTCGCGATCTCGGATTGACTGATCCCCATCTTTTCAAGAGTGTCTTTGAAGATGATATCGGCCGAGCTTCCGGTATCGATTAGTACTCTAGCGACGTCGATATCTCGAATTGTCAACTCGATAACAAGGAGATCGTTCCGAGGTTTGGCTCGATCGACCGTTTCTCCCCCCCTGAATGAGATGACATTCGCGCACGTCGAATCTCGCATGTCTTTCCTGATCGTTGAGTGGTTTTTGCGGGTTAGATTGATCCGTAAGTCCCCCTCCTTCTAGCGCCAAACTGTGGGAACCGAAATTCGCACTGTCGATTTCCGTTTAAATAAGGAAACTAAGAAAACCCTAGTTTCCCAGAGGACCCGGATATCTGTTAATTACCACACGTCAAGCAATCAGAACACGAGAATAACAACGATAAAAATAAGAAATCGAAAAGAGAGCAAAGTAGATCTTATTCCGAATCTGCGTATGAGCGTTACAACAAGGTATAAGCCTGGGCTCGAGAGCTGTCGGCGAGATTCCTAGTTCTAGCAACCCTAAGACGGCTAAACCTAATTGAGTCGCAGCTCGAAATAACAAAAACGGAAAGTTGCCTAAATCGCTCTAAGTGCTAAGTTTTTTCTGCAAAAAGTCCTCCCTCTGCTCCTCGCCTAGGACTCCTTATATACTAGCTCCAAGGTCGGTTTACGCTTTTACTCTTCTGCCCTTAAGCCGTCATAGCATAAAAATGGAGATATTCCATTTTTCCCGATCTTCACAATTATCTTCAAAACTTCCGTATTTATCCGCGGAAACTTGACATTTATCCTTCCTCGCGGGCCAAGCGTGAACCATGCTGTGGTTCACGGGCTTTTGGTTAGGAAAAATCGTAGGATGGGCCTCGAGTCGTGTTTTAGGTCCCTTTGGGCCGTCTTCCGACTCGACACGTTTACTACGAGTTTTCCGCGGTTTCTAATCCGCGAAGTTTGATCGATGAATTAGAATAGCGGGAAACATAGACTGAGCTTGCCACGGTCTTCGGGAGATAGCATTCGAAGGTTTGACGAGAATGCAAGGACTGGTGTCGTATCGATGTTCGGAAAGGTTCAATCGCTACACAGCGACCGATCTTTGGCTCGAGCCCGGTCGCTATGTAGCGACCGAGCGAACGAGTGCTCGGTCGCTACGTAGCGACCGAGCTTCGGCTTGAGCTCGGTCGCTACGTAGCGACCGAGCGGGACGATCGCTCGGTCGCTACGTAGCGACCGAGCGGGACGACCGCTCGGTCGCTACGTAGCGACCGAGCTTTGGCTCGAGCTCGGTCGCTACGTAACGACCGAGCGGGACGATCGCTCGGTCGCTACGTAGCGACCGAGCTTGGCTGAGCTCGGTCGCTACGTAGCGACCGAGCGGGACGATCGCTCGGTCGCTACGTAACGACCGAGCTTGGCTGAGCTCGGTCGCTACGTAGCGACCGAGCGGGACGATCGCTCGGTCGCTACGTAGCGACCGAGCTTGGCTGAGCTCGGTCGCTACGTAGCGACCGAGCGGGACGATCGCTCGGTCGCTACGTAGCGACCGAGCTTTGGCTCGAGCTCGGTCGCTACGTAGCGACCGAGCTTCGGCTCGAGCTCGGTCGCTACGTAGCGACCGAGCGGGACGAGCGCTCGGTCGCTATGTAGCGACCTGTTTCGAGCTTTCGTCGGACGTCTCGATTCTTTCTTCCGCCAAGCTTTTTCGTAAGGAAGAATCTATTTCGAAAAGTACTCTTCGGAGAAACTCTTATTTTCTTCTTCGAACGTTTTGAATGTTAAATTTGTCGTAACCGTTTTTGACCCCAACAAAACTCCTCGTGGCCTTACGACAACCTTACGACGATTTTGGCTTGCGTGGAATTAGCGTGGCCCGCTTTCTTTATTTTTTTAATTTCGTCGTAAACTCCTCGTGGCCTTACGACAACCTTACGATGATTTTGGCTTACGAGGAATTAACGAGTATTACGTTTAAATCCCTAAAATCCGAAACCCCAAACCCCATCTTCCTTATCTTCTACTTCATATATTCCAAACCCCAAACCACAAGTCCTTATTCATAATTAAAATAAACTTTCACATTACCTTATTCATAAATCAAACTCCCACATTATCTTATTCATAAAACAAACTACATAAAATCAAATACATCAATCGGATACATCAACATTCTCGTCATCACTAGAAACATCATCATTTTCATTAAACTCGTCTTCAACAGCTTCGTCTGTGGCATCGTTGGTAAGATCTTCGTACTCGTGATTATGCGGATCAATGAGAAGGATGTCATCAATTTCTTGTTCAGGTTCCTCGACTTCATTTATCTGTTCTTCTTGCAATGGTGGTTCTTCTCCACTGATAATTCGTCCTCGAGGTGTAACTTTGATCACAGCTAACCATTTATACCTGAATCTCTCATTCGAGGGTATGGAAGGAAGCTAACTTGGTCTGCTTGTGAAGCTAAGATGAAAGGCTCGAATTTGTTGTACCTTCGTCCACCGTTGACATCAACTACACAGAATTTGTTAGACCGAACACCTCTGTTGAAGCCGGGATCAAACCATTCACATTTGAAGAGGACGCATTTCAGCTTCAATATCCCTGGAAATTCGACTTCAATAATCTCCGTCAAGATCCCGTAGAAATCTATTTCCCCTTTCACACATATTCCATAGTTACTGGTCGCCCGCTGTCTACCATACTCATATGTGTGAAAAGTATAGCCACGTGTGAAATTACGACGAAAATTAATTGGATGGCCAAAAAAAACGTGAGCTACCTACCAAGTTGGTGGATTCAAAATTTCCTCGTTAAGTACACGTAAAGTATTTCGTCGTAAAGAACTCGCGAAGTTTACGTGGTATTTACGAGGAAATAGTGTTTCCTCGTAAAAGCCACGTCAATTTACATCGTCTTTACGACAAAATTGTTTTGTCGTTACCTTACGACGAAATAACGAGGCTTCTCTTTTTCCACGTACTTTCCTCGCAAAATCAACGTACTTTTACGAGGATTATTTTTCCTCGTTAATTATCCTCGTTAAACTTACGTTTTCTTGTAGTGATAGTAGATAGGAATCTGGGCATAAGTTAGTGTTCTTGCAAACTCATCGATTTTATTCAACTCGAACCATGCCAAGAACATTGTCTTTTCAATGAGCTTACGACTGATCACTTTTTTCAGCTTGTCCTTTCCTTTAAAAGTAACCACTTGTTTTCCTGGTAGATGAAAACTAAGCTTCTCAACAGCAGTTGATCGATAGTGAATAGGAAATTTGAAGATTCGCCAAGCTGATTCACAAGAAGACACATATCTGCATAAGAGAAATAGACAATTAGAAACGTAAATATGTATCACATCTTAAAATCAGGTACAATGTTCTGTATTAGTTCCATACCTGCAATCGAAAAAGTCCTTCAGTTCGTTTCTTTTCTTTTCCATCTTTTCCACAGTAATGTCTTCATTCCCCAACTCGTTAGCAACAATGTGATCTGGCGGTTCCACAGCAATAGTCACACGATCTTGTCCCTTATTAATGTACTTGAATAAGTACTTGATAGATCCAGCTTGGTTTCACCACTCCACATTAATATGAGCTCGAAAACGTAGAGATAGTCTCTTGTTATATGGAATAACAAACCGATTGTCACATTTGTATCCGTTCTTCAAGACAAAGTTCTCTGACTGTTCCCGCCTTCTATAAACCGGAAATCTTTCTTTATTAATAGTGGTCGTCTTAGAAAATGGTTTAGGATACGACTTAGAGCACAAACCATTCTCCATACATGGAGAATTCTTATTAGCTGCTCCACAAGGACCATGAATCATCATATCTTTAATAACTTCATAAAGTTCAGGTTCTTCGAGTTTATCAGGAATCTCCGCATAAATGATATTGTCAATGTGATCGGTTGTAGGAAACTTGTGCGAAGGATCCATAAATAAGAGAATGTGTGCGTGTGGTAAGCTACGTTTCTGGAACTCGACCGTGTACATCGCTGTAAGGAAAAAAATATTATTAGGCTCAACCAAACGAAATAAAGAAGTTGGAAGCTAAAATATAACTTTATTCATAACTTACATGCAATAGGCTTGCCAAGAAGATTTTTTTTTTGTTAAGTCATCCATCAATGAATCAAGTTTCATCTTGAAGATCCTACAAACAATGTCTGATCTATCTTCTGCCTTTAGCTTTTGAGACTTAACATTTCGGATTACAAGTGAATGTGATGAAAAGATCTGGAAATCCAAAATGCTTACATACGGTCATAGCATCCAAGTAAAGATTCTTCATATATCTAGGACTTCCAGTGAAAGTAGCTGGTAAGACGAACTCTGATCCTTGATCACTCATATCAACCTTTCCTGCATTCTCAGACTCTTTGATAGAGTCATAAGTATCTGATCGCAAAGTAGGTTGATTAAATCTAAGATAGCGTAGGCGATTAGACTCTATAGTAGTGTAGGCATCCACCAAGAAATGCTGAAATAGTCTTCTCGAATGCAACAGAGAGTGAGACTCATTCTTACGTTCATGAAGGCGGAAAGCAAAGAATTGTCGCATACTGATATTAGGCTTCTTTTGCTTCTTTGTAGCTTTTGTTACACCCTTCTTAATACCAAGTCTGAATCCATCTTCTCCATAAGTAAATAACAGAGGATATTGAAGGGCAAGATAAGAAGCATGTATCTCGTTTATTCGCAGTAGGTTTCCTGATTTCTGTTGTAGAACAATATCCCTTTTATCCATATCTAGATTGAAATCTCCTGGAATGAGCGCAGCAACTTCTGAGGCTGTCGGAGTATTATATGTTCTCCCATCCTTAGATCGATCACTTACAATCCTCATATGAAAAGAATCCTCTGGTGCAATATGAAACCGATCTCTCGCAGTTCTGAACTTTTTGACATATGGATTCACTTCATCCAACATCTTCATCAATTTCTCAATAATGCCTTTCCTCAGATTATCCTTCTTTTTGGAATTGAAACCGCTTTTACCAGAGCTGCAATAGAATTTAGAAAATATCATCATCGATGCAAACGGACAGACAAAACGCTTGAGCTGTAAGGCTTAAAAATACTTGTATAAAAGTACCTCAGACAATTTGCTCTGTTTTCAACTTCATTTTCTGTGTCAGCTATGTAAAGCTGTCCGAACTTTGCTTGGCTGTCATTATTAGGAGTTAAAATACCCATTAGATGATAATTTTCTCCTTGTAGAACCAACATGGGTGGTCCTTTTCCCTTTTGAACAGATCTCTCTACTTTCCCACCAAGTGAAGTAAATGAAAAAATCATGTTATAAGGTCTCATATTCTTCTGGAAATGCTTGCTTTCTGAATCATCACCTTCCATCAACTTTTTTAGAACACTTGGTGGTTCTTTCAGCATCGGCAATTGCACTTGGCCTTGCATACAGCATAGTGAAAATGTAGGAATCTTAGCATTCCGGCGTTTGTTCAAACGTTCTCCATACCACATCATTGCACCACAATGTGTACATGTGTATTTTGGATCACCTTCATCAGTATATTCTGAATTTACAACATCAGCAAGAACATTAGGCACATACTGATAAATAAAAGAAACACTTTATAATAATTATTTATAAAATACAATACCATCTTTGTTTTGTCCTTTTGTAGACCTTGTAGACTTTTTTGTATTAAGTAAATCATGTTCAGAAGATGGAAGATCAACATCGTCCTATTCATACTCTGAATCAGTAGTATCTAAAGAGCTACAGTCAAATTCTAGTTCACTCGTCTCATCTATATTTGCTGTAAAAAAACAAATGAAACAAAGCTTAGATCAAAATAGTATCATAGAAAATATAGGCTAATGAAAAATAGGAATATATAAATTATGACAACAAACCTCCAAATTCAGTATCTGGAAAAACTGTAGATGTTGGTAATTCTTGATTTTCAGTACCCAAAGAAAAGTCAATATTGGTAATGTCTTTCAAAACTGCTGATGTCCTCTTTCTTTGTCTCTTATCCGGCAACTTCTGAAATGAGTTCTCCTTTCTCTTTTTCTGGATAGATGCTAAAGGCACGAAGAACATGGAAGTCAGGGTTAGTGCCGACCATCCATAATGAAATAACAGAGGTAACTGTTCAAACTTACATGATGGAGATCGGAAACAGTTTTGCTGCTTTGATGTACTTGAAAGTTGTTTTGAACCAAAATCTCGGCCTGGATCAATATATAAACAAAACAGTTTGATGTTAGGAATAGAATTTAAATCAATTAGATTTAAAGTGTATAAGCATTCACCAAAACAGAAACATTACATGTGTTATTTTTGTTTATATGATCGACTGATAGACCAATTGATTTAGGCATCTGTGGCTGCAGGACTTGAGCTAAACCAAAGACAATAACATGTTTTTGTTTCAATGTCTCAAATCAAGGCAATGTTATTAACCATACAATGCAACAGGTAACTGATTATAACTTACATGTTAAATTTTTACCAAAAAAAAAAAAAAAACTTACATGTTAAATACGTCAAACAACTGTTCTGTTTTGGGGAATGTGACGTTTGGTTACGGAAAGTATCAAATCCTAAAAAGAGTTTAAAACCAGGAAGTTGCATGTTAGAATCTGTAGCAAAATTCAATCTATACAAAATGTCAAATCGTCTTAGATGCTACACTCACCAAGTTGCAATCTCCGTATATTTCTTGGTGTCTGGGGTGATAGCATGCTGATTTGCTGGTATATGGAAGGTGTATTAAATGGAACAATCTGATTTTCAAGACCCTCAAACAGTCTGTAATATACAGATCGCAATGGAATGTATGCATATGTGATTGAATTTGTGCAAAACTGTCTTGCATAGCTGAATGTTTGCTTATCTTTGCCGGTCTCTGGAGTGAAATATTATTTAGTTCGATCTCCATTGTCGTTTACAGTTTTCTTCCTCTTCATAGTTAGACCTCCTAATAGTGTTTTCAGAACATTTAGGATTTAATCGAGGAATAGGGAGGAAGAATGAGTCAGCAAAAACGTTTATGTTTTTGGGGATAAAATTCTAAATGTGATTTTTAATAACCTAAGAATTAGGATCTTTGTTATTTTGCCTGCTTATAAATATAGGAAGAAAATATATTAGTTAATATTCTGGAATCACAATTTTATATAATTGATATATTTATTTCTAAAAATAAATAATAAATATCCATAAAACGTGTTCCTTTGATATATAGCTATTAACTAATAGTTTATTAATTATTCATTTTTTGTTTTGTTGTGATAGATCCTACGTACCAAACTAACATGTTTACCTTTTTACAAACAGGTGGAAGAACAAAGGACCAAGGAATATATATTTCTGTTTCATCTAGTACCATAAGATCGTTAAGTATCATAAGGTATGTTTTTTTAATGAAGCTATATATATATATAGTTAGAAAGTGCTAGGACTGACAGGGGAACTGTTTTGTTTTATTGATAGTGAAATTGGTTAGTTATACGAAGGTTTTGTGTTATATTTACTTAACATATGAAATTGAAAAACATTAAAAATCATCTATTATTTGAGAAAATGACAATACTCTTATTAAAATTTGTGGAATAACGAAAAAATAATAAAACAAATTATTAATTTTGAATAGAAAAATGCAAAAAAAAAAGGTTAAAACAAATAAAAAACCAACATAAAAAGTAACACAAGTCGCAGTGTTACTCTTCCTTCTCCTTTTCCACTTTAATTGAGGCTCGGCACAACTTTTTAGAAGTTGATGTTTTGTCTGGAAGATCAGCATCTTCCTCTTTGCGTTTTGTGAAAGGTGTTTTGCATTCTTCTGATTCATTATGGCTTGCATCTTCCAGAAAGAGCACCTAAAATACAAAATTAAAACCTCATAAAAATTATAATATAAGATAAATACAAACATTACGATGTATGTATAATATAGAAAAAAAACTCACATCACACGAAGACATGGTAGAAGATGATGTGCCAATCATTGAGTTAGGCTCGGATTGGGATTCCACTTGAAGAATTTCATTTCCAAACCAGACCTCAAGAACTTTAAATGTTTCTGCCTCATTGGTCACATTGTCAGAGCTTACAGAAATGCCAAAACAAAAAGATTTTCCAACTAAATCTCTGATAGGTTCTGGTAGCTGGTCTGGATCTTCAATCTGTGTAGAGGTTACAAAATTAAAACATATTGTTTTCATTTAATTTACGAGCAATAACCAAACTTTACCTCATCATTGGAGCCATCCCACAGATCAACAGCTTCATGTCCAACAATGGTCATACCAACAGTGTTAAGCAGCATCAACTTACATGTTTCTGTGTCATCCCTCACAATCAAATGAAGCTTGAATCTATTAGAGTAAACGGATATAAGTTAGAATGGTCAGAAATAAAAAGAAATATGAATTAAACTACTAAGATCAGAAAAAAATGTTCTTACACAGGTACCACTTCAGTGATGTTAGCTTGGCATTTCCCACAATGCCAGAGTTGTTTGTTATCATTGTTTGACCTTTCAGGCACAATCTTACCAGTTTTAATAGCACGATGTTTGCAACCTTTATGCCCAAAATAGAACCACGACCAATCAGTGTCAATAGCTTCTATTGAACAAATGATTTTACAGTTCTCCACCTACAATTATATATACACCTTTAGATTAATTCTATTATGACCATGTTATGTTTAGAAAAATCTAAAGAGACTAAATAACTTTCTAAATAAAAACTCATAATAATGAAGATAACCTAATTTGCAAGAAAGAGTTCAGATATTGTCTTGATCTCAAGATCATTCCAGTCCTCTTCTTGTAAAACAACCTCTTTCTTACCATTTCTCTTCTCAATAAGAGAAAGAGGGAGATTGTCTTCCATCAGCCTATACATAAATGTAGAAATATCAAATGTCACAGTAAATATTAATATAACCAAATCGCAAAGTTAGGTGATGAAAACTTACTTTTCCTTGAACTGTAATGTCTCTTTCAATGTTGGATCAAGATAAACAATGGATGCATCAAATGCATTTGTTATTTGCACCTCACCTATTAACATTTATATAGAATTGAGCACATAAAAGATGTACAATATAAGTGAAGATCTAACATGAATACACTGTAATAATAATACCTCTATAGAAACTTATTTTGGCGAATCTGATCAAACAGATCAGTGGTTGTTCACATTCAACATAACTCTCCAATTGCTCAGCATATTTTCCCCACAAGCAACATGAAATGTCCTTACCACTAAACAAAACACAGCAATTAGTGCACGTAAAAGACAACAGAGCAGAAAACAATTCACCACCAAAACGTACCTTGAGTCAACCAAACGAAACTGAACTTTCTTCCGGTCTTCTCCTTTCACTTGCACTGTTTGAACTGGTTCAAGGCTTACAATTTTTCCCATGACATCTTTAAGAAAAGAACATGTTAGTATACAATTTGAAATCAAAAACCAAAACTCGTTTTAAATGGTAAGAAAGATCGACATATAGGCATTACCGATAAGGAAGTGGGTCTTTAAGGTCCCATCAATGATGTCTTCGTATTTGGCAAGAGATAGAAAGATGTCATCTTCAATTATGTCGGAATTTGTAATGACAGTTTCATCACTGATCGTCATCTTGTATGGATGGGTGGTTGGCCGATATTGCCTTGTTGCTTGGGAAACGGTAAACGTTGTGAGAACACGCCATTTCCCCAGTGGTAGTTTTCTTTGAACACTTTGAATGTGATTCCTTTTGCACGTAGCATGAATCTTTTCACCCTACAAAATAAGCACAATGTAATGTAAGTTGGTGATAGTAAGGAACAAAAAATAAATGATTGATTGTGTTTTGAAACTTACATGTGCATCGGTTAGAATCATTTGAAGAGTCTCTCCACCAAACGAAGTGTTTTGTCGCCAGGAATGTAACAATTTCACTTGGGATCGCCATTTAGTCTTATATGGCTTCAAGGTTTTGACAGGGTTGAGGATTGCATTGATCATCATTTTCTTGTAATGGGTTTGCTCGCACCGTGAATAAGGTTCTTTAACGTGCAACTCATGGTATATATAAATATATATGTGATATACGGATGAGAATTTAATTAGAATTATTATTAAGGGTATGACTGGTTTTCCCGCTACCACCCGCAAACGCAGCTTTTGCGGTTGGTAGCAGTTGCTGGCGTTTTGCAACAATCGCTCAAACCGCTCTAAACCGCTCCAAATCGCTCCAAATCGCTCTGAACCTCATAAATTCAAAAGCTGGTTCCAGCTAGCGTTTGCGGTTGCGGGCGTTTGCGGGAGGATAAAAAATTTTTTTTTTTTTCCAAAACAATAGAAATACAAAAATAAAAAAATTCAATAAAAAAATTAAATTGAAATTATAAAAATGCTAAAATATATCAATTATATTTTAATTAATATTATAAAACTTTAAAATAAAAATATTTTCTATATTTTTTAAAAATTTAAAGTATAACTTTCTAAATATAAATTTTATATTTATTATAATATTATTATTTTTGATATTTTTATAATTGTTTAAAATGTAAATATTGTTAATTTATTATTTAATCGCTGCTGCATTTGGTAGTTAACCAGACATAAGTATCCCGCAAACGCACCAATTTCTAACCGTAGAACCAGTCGTACAAATCTCTTAAAATCGCTAGAAACCGCAACCACCCGCATCCGTAAACTCCCGCAACCGCAACCGCTACGGTTGAACCAGTCAGGCCCTAAGAATATAATATAGACATTATGATTCATGTGAACTAATAGTGTATTATATGTTAAAAGGTAATACTAAATAATAATGATATTTTTATCGTAGATTTTTATAGATAAACGATATTAATGATACTCAAGATCAGAATCTTACATATAGGAGCTAATATTATTATTATGAGATATTTAGAAAGATTATTTAGTTGGTCTAGGTAAATTAATGAAAGGGTGCAACAACTTTGTTTAAGTAGATTTTTTAGAATTCCTTCTCTTTTAATAGTATAGATAACGTTAAATTTTATTACATTATATTAATCATTTTAACACATACATCTCATAATTATGAAAATTGAAAATTTAAAAATTAAAAGTAAAAACTTGAGTTGTGATATATATATCTAGTATTTATGTCAAATTCAGGAAATAGTAAATTTGAAAAAAAAATGTTATATTACTTGGATAAGCAGCTAGCATTTAGTCACGAGCTTTTACATAATAACAAGCTATATGTTTCTTCAATTTGTGATATGCTATGTTTTTTTTTGCTTTTTTTTGAGTCACAAATTGATTTATATACCAAATAGTTCTAACACTTGTAACACTTATCAAGAAAATATAATTAATTTAAAACCTAAAAGAAAGGAAATTTAAAGTAGAAATTAATAAAGGAAATAAAAGTAGGAATAAAGGAAATTTAAAGTATAAAATGTTTGTATATATTACTTTACAAATTTCATATTACTAATATACTAAATTAGTAACTTAAACTTTAGTTTTTTTTGTTGTTGTTCTAATTAGATGATTTTTAGACCGAGCTGGTGAATATATACTAGACAAACATTTATATTTCGAATGTACACTTATATTCTATAATAGCTTGATATATTAGATTTGAACACTAACCTATTAATATAGTTTACTGGTGATTTGTTTTCAAAATTTTGATTCTTAGATATGTATATAGAGTAAAACTAATTTTTACATATGTTCATTTTTTTTAATTGACACTTATGTAATTCATTGAATTCATTAAAGAAGTGAAAAATTAGAAACTTAACTCATATCAATGAAATAAAAACGAGAACGAAAGCACAATTATATATAGATATAAAATAAAATTACTTATGGAGAGTCAATAGTAAACAAATCGAGAGCAGAAAACCTAATCCCCTTTCGTCATTATATAATTGATGTTGCCTATTTAGTTTTGATGATTTGTGTCAGCCGCAAAACTTAATTTTTTTAGTGCATATGAAATCTTAAAAATAACTAAAATGAGATGTATTACGTTATTTCTTCAATAACGATGATACATTTAAAAGACCAACATTTGTATTTATCATTTTATAATCGATAAAAATTGTAGTGTTGCAAAATGTTAAAATTATTGCATAAATAAACAAGAACTCTGCGCATGCGCGCGGGTTATGATATAATATCAAATTATAACTCGTAAGAATAAATATTACAAGAAGTAAAGTTAATAACCTATAAACTACTTTGAGAGAAAGTAGAGAGAGAAAGTAGATCTAAGTTTGGGTCCGGCGAGCGGCCGGTGCGTGAGCGTGCGTGCCGTCGTCGGAGCCCCTTGAGTTACCTAAAAGATGTTGGTCTTGCGCTTCTCCTTTGTCACCTCAGTCTTCCGCCTTGTCTGAGCTCTGGTTCAGGTCTCCTTCACGGCGAATCTGATTTTGGAGTAAAGACGTGGTAGGGTGAAAGTTTGGTGCGGTGAAGCTAGTGGGTTTTAGCTAGTGGATGTTTCGTTTCCGAGAGATGGAGGCTCTTTAAGCTCCGTCGCCGCCGGTTCTTGTCTTCGGGAGGGAATGCTTATTCAGCTTCGCCGTCGTCGGTTCGGTCTCCGGGGGGGGGGGGGGGGGTGAAGGTTTCCTCAGTCTTGCGTCGCCGTTTTGTTGTTCCAGTTTTTTGGTTCGGTTTTGGATTTCGTTGGTCGTGGGTGCGTGTCTCTTGGTTTGTGATTCCAAGTGGTTCACGGTTTTGTGCTGTCGGATGAGCTCTCGGTTGGATCGATGATGCTCTCCGAAGCGAAGACAAAGCGTGGAAGAGAAGAGTTGGTCTCGATGGAGGCTCTGCAGTAGTCTGAGCTCCTGGTTTGCGGTGTTGTAGCTCCGGCGACTTCTTGATATGGTGACGGTCAGGTTGAGGTGGAAGTGACGCGTGTCGCACTGAAGGGACGTTATCCTTACACGTGTCCAGCCTCCTTGAGCCGTGGGCCTTCTGAAGTCGTTCGGTTTTGGTTGTTGGACCGTAGGTCTGTTAGCGTTTATATTATAACCTATAGCGTTTGGGTTTTTGTTGTCTTTTGGTTGGGCCTTGGGCCTTGTTATTGGGGTGAAACCCTTTTTATTATTAATAAAAATAACTTGGCGGAAAAAAAAAGAAGTAAAGTTAATAAACGAGTAAACCGTAAACATATTTCCGGTTAATGAATTTAATTTTGAGAAAGGAAAAAACTTATAGGAATTAGGGTTTTGAGTTACGCCGCCTAGCAACCCTCTATATAAATTGAGCTTCCTCTTCTATCTCTATTATCTTCTCAATTGTCTTCTTTAGCTTTTGATTCTCTATTTCCTTTGACTTTCTCCTTTATCCATTGTGTGTTTCTAGTTTCTTTGTTTGATAGAAAAAAAAAAGCCCGGTGAAGAAGAATTCCCAAAAGATAGGAAGTGCCGTATGACACTTTAAACGCAGAAGCGGACTGAATCGAGGATTGCATCCGGTTTTTCGATTTCTCAATCCTCCCTTCAGTCTTCTCCCACGACCGTACGCGGGTCCTAACCCGGGTCCGTTTACGACTCGTGTTCGAAGCTGTTCGGACCGGGCTGGGCTATCATAACCGTACTTCCCACCGTTTCCGTGTCCGCTTCTGTGTGGTTGATTTTAAACGGGTTTCTGAGGGTTTTTGAATTTTATTTATATTAACTGTCCGATGCCACGTCGACGATAGCTTTCTTAGCAATGATCATCGATGCTACATTGGACATAAACGGATGTTTGTGTTTCGCTATTCTGATAGGAACCTGTGGATCTTGATTCTCTTGTGGTCTACGGAGCCATTTCGGCGATTACATTTTTTGTTTAATAATAGTGATTAGTGGGAAGGAGATTGATGATGATTATTGCTAAAATATGGAATTACCGTCTGAACTTTGATGTGAAAAACGCTGGCTTTACTGAAATTTACTTCCCATTAGTTTTTGAAAGATTTTGATTTCTGTTTTGTTGGGACAGTGACGATTGATATTAAGGTCTCGTTCGTCGTAACATGGGCCGTAAAATAGCCTATTTGACGACCATTCTGTTATATCACCACCCATATTCTGAGTCCTTTTTTATCTTGATTTTTCTTTTAATTTGGCCGATGATTAAAACGATTAAGACAAGCATATGTCTGAATTAATCCATGTTGATAAACCTAATCTTTCTATGAGGCTCTTTTCTTATATATTACTTTTGTTGTTTGGTGTTTGTTTTAGTAAAAAGGAAGGGTCAAGTGAGGAATAATAATGCATAGTTCAGATGATCACCATGATTACAAATCTGTAGCATAGTCTTTCGCTCCTATCTGATGACCCACTCCTAATTCTTGTTCTCTTCTTTTATGTTTTGCATGTTGTTTTTCTGAGTTGTTATCTTGCTTACCAATTTTTGAACATTGTTATTGGTATGATTGGTTTTGTTATTCTTATTATAATTGAAAAGACTTATTTATCCATGAAATGTCGAAGATCTATATTTATAATCGGTTGAAAATCTTGATGAAGTCATAACTAATATACCAACGATGGTTTGAGTCTGCAAGCACTGACATTGTTGACAAACCAATTCAAATATTCAAGTGTAATAGCAATGATTTTGAAAGTATGACAAATCCCCATCAAATGTTACCAATGTACAATTGGATCTAATTCTCATATAGCCTCGTTATTGTGTTGGAATCCGAAGTTTTGTAAGAGAACTTACTGTTATCCTGGGTTTGTGGCAATCTCAGGTTGATATGCACATGTAAAATTGTATTTCCAGTAGACAAGCACAAACCTCTTAATGATTGGACATATGATGTGTATCTTTGATCTCCATTACTTCTTTTGGTGTATGAGAGTTATAGATAACCTTGAGTTCTATCTAATGCAAAAAACTTGAATAAAAAAACTACTTGCAAGATACTGAAACAATCGAGTGTTTGCATCCCCTGACACTGTTAACCAATCGATGCAAATTCATTAACAGATTCTCATATAGCATGTGCCCTTGATTTATGTACATTTATCTGCTATTCTAAGAGACAAACACATATTTCTTGATGCTTGGATTACATTGAAACATATGTATATGAGAGTTTGCAACCTGTTCAGCCCTTGATTTATGTGTTATTGAAAGATATATTCTAATATAGCTTCGGTTGTCTTGATTTATGCATATTTATCTGCAATTTCTAAGAGACAAGCACAGAGTTCTTGAGGCTTGGATAACATTGCCATATGATCTGCATCTTCGATCTCCATTACTTGTTTTGGTTTAAAGTTGTTGATTATCAAACGCTGGTACTCCTCACCTATTAAATTATCCTCCCCGCAGATAATATAAATACGTGTAACCGATCCATACCCTTCCTCACTAAAGCTTGTTGTCCCTGCAAGATTGTCAGTAGCTAACGCAGGACTTTCCCTAGCCAGCAACTTGGCCAATTGAAGATCCTAACATACGATTGGACCCACTGTTACTAACAAATCAATAGAGATTTTGATTAAGCTTAGACTAGTACTCTTACTTGGACCGAAGAGTGTTGATATAGTTTCTTGGCCATGAACTCTGGTCCGAAAAGAATAGTATGTAAAGATCCGTAGCTACGGAACACAGTGTCCAACAACTCTTCTTGTGGAATGTTAGGGACGAACTAGTAAAATTTTACTCGGAGTCAGCTGAAAGTGATCACACTGTTTCAATCAGTGAAGCGATTATTATTACCTTTTCGAAAGGGTAAGCAGGAGGGTTCGTGATGTCGGGCATAGTAGCTGTCACGAAGACAATAGCAGCGATCTTACGAGGGGAGATGTCGGCAGCGAGAGCAGCCGTAATGCCTCCCATGCTATGAGCAACAATAATCACTTGTTGTTCTTCATCGTACGAGCTGAGAAGCTCAAGCAAGGGTTTGGAGTAATCTTCTAAGCTCTGGATCTCTTCCACTTTGATCGTGCTAATCCCCGACGCAGCGAGGTCCACTGCAACCACGCTGTGACCGGCAGCCTCGAGATGTGGTATTATCTTGTACCAACACCATGCCCCATGGCATACCCCGTGGACAAGCACAAACCTCTTCTTTTCTTTCTCCATTGACCTTTTTTTTGTTGCTGATCTTGCTTTCTTGAATTTATTTTTAAATGAGAATTGTTTAGAGTTTAGATGAGAATTGTTCAGAGATGAGAGGAAAAGGAAAAAGAGAATAAAAATTGAAAATTCTACAGGCAAGCATGTGTGGACCAGAAGCGTGTGTGGACCGGAAGTGAAGTAGGTGCAAGTCTAGAAGAAGAAACATGAAATACACTAGAATTGAAGTTTAGAGTTTAAAAAGAGAATTGTTCATGAGAGAAATGGAGAAAGAATCGATTGTAAAAAAAAAAAAAAGAATGGCTGAGAAGAAAAACCATAAAATTAACTAAAAAAAAAAGTGTGGAAAAAAACTCTACAGGCAAATCGTGTGTGGACCAGAACTGAAGTAGGTGCGGTAATCCTCTTCCAATCCACCACTCGAGTGGTAACCGATCAGGAAAGTCTAGAAGAGGCAACATGAAGTTACACTATTTGTCAGTATATATATTTAGTACTCTGACTAGTCTACAATTTTCTGCAACGAACTGGACATTGTGTCAGATGGGAAAAGACGTTTTTGTCCAATGTTGAACACAATTGTGTGTCTTGTGCCTCCATTATCACTCAATGAGCAAATCTCTAATTTGAGTTTCATTTGTGGGTAATCCACTAAATCTCCCAAACCACAAATAGCTTCTGCCTCTACTCCATTAACTTTTTTGCTGTTTATTCTCGTGTGTTACCAAATATGTGTAGAGATTATCTTATCGGTGAAGTGAAATTAAGAACAATATTTGTGTAATAAGGTGCAAAAATCCAAGGCACGTGATGGACATTGTTTCCTTTTCCAACCATTCTAATCTTTTGTATCATTTTGGCGTTACAAATAGTGAAACAGAACAAAAACCCTGGGAAGAGCCATCAATGAGACTTCACCCCACCATTCTTCAGCTTTGATTCTGCATCCACATGTTGTGGTAACTGAAAAGCGCGTCACATCTTTGTACCGCCGGTACACTTTTTTTTTTATAACTATCATTCCTTTCGAATCAATAAATCATATACTGCAATAACAAAGTTTACCTCACATTCAGTCTCTCACACTCCCTTTGAATCAAACCCACACAGACATGTGTATTTTTCTTTCTTTTCAGAACCAAGTAGTATGTCCCATACACAAATAATGGATGGATCCAGTGGCCAATCATTTCAATATTTTGCATATTTTCCAATCTTGTTGGAGAATATTTACTGACATTTATTCATACCAGACTACATTTTATTCGACCTCCATTCCATGTTATAAGTTATTCAGAAGTAGGAGAGGACCTGGCTTGAATCAAAACGTGATTGTTCTGAATAGCTCTGGCTTTGGCATTCCTTCCGTTGCTCTCCATATTATGTTCTCCAGTTTCTCACATAACTTCTTGTAGAACTGCATATGCAATACCCACATAATCAACACAACAATGACAATAAAATTGCTTTAGATTATATATTTATTAAACAAACCTTATGGTATTCAAGTGTTTCACCAGCAGCCTTCCTAACGTCTACCATGAAAAGCGATGGTGCCACCTCATAAACCTGCATATTACGTTCATTTTAAAACTTATAGAAACCCCTTTTTATTGTTGACTCAAAAGGAAGTCAGACAAGAATTACAACCTCTATCACAACAGCAAATTGCCCTGCCTTGATTGAAGATAATCCCTCGAGCCTTGTCTGATTGTCACACAAAACGAGCACAGTTAAGAAACAATTTGTAACAAATCATAGCAATTCCACATTGGATAAAACGCCAGAATTTCCATTTATGAACGTCAGAGATTTAAACTAAGTTTCCTTGGCAATCATATCAATGTACACATAAAACCTTCAACAGTAGAGAGATTGAGCAGAAATGCATAATAGTAAGTGATAAGTGTATATATGCTATAAGGAATTAGATACCTTGAAGTTGCGCGTATGAGCCCTAAACCCCATTGAGGTTGCAACAGCCTCAATGTTAGCTATTATCACACTAGGCTCCCTTCGAGAAACAAAACGGGTTTGCCTTTTCACAAAATCCTGCGAGAGACAGATCTTAAAGGATAAGCCACCAGTATGCATGCAAGGAACATCACGGATTCCATTTTGCCAAGCAACCAATTATCTTATGAACCTATATTTTTTTTACAGAACTAGAACACCGCATCATTCAAAGGTTAACACCATCCATTAAGTATGTCAAAACAGGTTACTACCTGTCGTCTGTCAAATAATGCTGATAGATTTAAGCCTTGTGATAATGTAATCATCTCAAAGGCATTCATCATTAGGGGTCCCTCATATCTTCTCTCTATATTCTCCGCTACATAACTTCCCTGTGATACAAAGTGCAACCCGACAGGTCAAATCAAATGCATGTAAAGCAACCACAAGTAGCTTGATCTAAGACACATAAAAGATGTTTTTCTTTGCATTTTAGTCACCACTTTGGGATGAGCACTAAGTTCAAGTTAAACATTGTCGATGTGTATTAGAAATTACTGTATTTACAAATTTGTAGGCCATACCATAGCTTTCATAATCTTAGTAGGAGATACATAAAGATGTTTGATAAGTCACTGAGCATAATTATTGTAATTATGTTCCTAAATGAAATTTCACCAACAAAGAGCATGCATGATACAATGAAGGCGAGAAGACCAACCTCAATTCCATCAAAAACTGCACGAACATCATCCAAATTAACTTCTTCCTCTTCCTTCGCTCGAGTAGGCATGTAATTTATTCTGAACCAACTATGTTTCCTAATTCCTTGAATTTGAATACGCTGCACTAATTGGGAAACATCCACAGATAAGGAGATAAAAATTTACTAAAGACTTTAAATAATAGCAACAAACATGAAGGCTTGGAGAGGACGAATCAATACACTCACTGTATTGGGATTGGGGTCAAGTATCCTCTGTATTAAAGACTTCACGTCTGCAGAGAACCACTGTGGACAAGAAAACTCTGCTGCACTAATCTGTAAGAAAAGTAATGATGACAAATTCAATATTTTCCTGATAAAGGATGCAAGAAAAGTAAATTATCACTTACTTTTCTGTATAATGATGGAAGATCAGTCTCGGAAAAGGGTAAGAATCCAGCCATAATGACGAAAAGAATAACCCCGCAAGACCAAATATCTGCTGCTGAACCATCGTAACCTTGGCCATTAAGTACCTCTGGAGCTGCATAGTTGGGAGTTCCACACGTGGTCCGCAGAAGTTCTACTCCCTGATTCAGTACAATAACAAAATGAATGAAAGAGCCAGCTCAAAAAAGAATTAGAGTCTGTGATGACTTACTTGCTCAGGCAATGCACTGAGTCCGAAATCCGAAACCTTCAGATTACCATTGTTATCGAGTAAAAGATTTTCAGGCTGCAGTTTTATCATCATAATGGCACCACATAGATATCATCAAAGCCTGGAATGCAAGTAAGTAGAAATGTTCTAAAAAAACAGAAAAGAAGAATACTTTGAGGTCACGGTGGTAAACACCCTTGCAGTGACAATGAGCAATAGCATCTATAAGCTGTTGAAAGTATTTGCGAGCCTCACTTTCTTCAAGTCTCCCCTTATGAACCTGCATGAAGTGAAGACGACATCCAAAACAAGAATTGAAGTGGAAAGCTAGAGCTACATAGACTTTCAAGTAATGACAAAGTATGAAATGACATACAATTCTATCAAAGAGCTCTCCTCCAGTCACAAACTCCAAAACGATATATATTTTAGAAGGACTCGCCAAGACCTACATCCGAAGCAACATCATCATCATCATGCAAAAGGAGAGACAAACTTGGCAGATGCAAGGAAACATAGACATACCTCATACAACCTGACTATGTTAGGGTGTCGTACAATCTTCATTATAGATATCTCTCTTTTGATCTGGACATGAAAAAATTAGAAAGAGAGCTTCAAGCACCATACAACATTTAACAGTCAGAGAAGAAGAAGGGTACCTGATCAGCCATTTTGTTCTTAAGTATAGTACTCTTAGCCATGATTTTAATGGCAACGTTTTCTCCAGTGTCTGTGTTCCTCGCAAACTTAACCTTTGCGAAACTGCCTTCCCCTATGGTCCGACCAACCTCATATTTCCCCAGTTTCCTCGTTTTCTTTGTCATAATTCTTTTCTTCTGATCCATTACATCAGCTGCATCAATCATATTATTCAGAAAACTTTTGTAATAATCTAAACAAGCCACAAGGAACAGATTCAATTCCTCTCAAGTAACAGCAAAAAAAAAATCTGGCGATTTGAAAAAAAACAAAACAATTCAATTCTTAATGGTTCAGTGGAAAAGAGCCAATCTTAGGAGCGAAAGAGGGCAAAACAGGAGAAGTTCGTATGAGATTAGTAACAACAAGACATGAAAGTACGGTCTTTGATCAGAGCAAGACGTGAAAGATGGTGTCTTTGATCAGACAGAGCATAAACAGAATCGTAATTGCGAAATCTACAATCTTTGATCAGAGAATTAAAAGTAAATCCTTACCCTTTTTGTGAAGATTAAGCGAATTAATTAACGACCGATCCTCAGTTTTTTCGACTGACCCAAGTTATTTGATTTTGGATGGACCAGGTGAGAGAAAACAAAGATGGAGCCTACTTACTACAAGTAGAGGAGTCCTTGTTGTGATCAAAGTCACTACAAACGTTGGATCGATATGAAACATATCCGAACCGTTCGATGATGTTTTTTTTTGGTAATTGTTTAGAGATGCAAGGATGTCATAAGCAACACTATTTTTAATTCGTTTATTCATTTTGTTGTTTCTTGCAGAGATTTTCATTGAAACGGATCAAGATACCACTCGCCACTGAGTCGCTGACAGCTAGCTAGTAATGCCCGCCTTATAATTATTTTCGGGGTGCAATTTTGTAAACTTTTTTTTTAAGAAAGGGCCTAATTTTGTAAAAACATTTTACTAGAAACTCACAAAAAACAGTTTTCAAATATAATTAACAAAACACTTAAAACAGTATTATATAAGATAAACTAGAAATTTTTTAAAATACTTTCAAGTTTGTTATCATTTAAAAAATATATATTTAATCAAAAATACTGTCACATTTGAATTTAGAATTAATGATTACTATTCAGGGTATATTATTAGAAATTGGAGTTGGATCTATAAACTTCTATAAATGTTTTATGAATTATTATTAAACATTTATTAACGATTTAAAAGGGTCATGTGTTCTTTTTTATCAAAAATTTAAGAACTGATTCAATTACAAAAAAAAGAACTTCAGTTTAAATTCTAATAATTAGTAGCACGAAATAATAAATCTAGTTTATATCTAGTTAGATAATATTTAACATACCTCAAACGTAGGTTACTATCTTCAAACACATCATGATTCTAGGGCTGGACATTTTATCCGTTAAATTTGATTTGATTCGTTATTCGTTTAGATTCGATCCGAAAATTCTGGATATCCGTAAAGTTTCGAAGCAAAACAAATACTAAAAATCAATATCCATTAAAATCAAAGCAAATCACAAATATTAAAATTTTGGAAAGCGGATATCCGATCCGATCCGGTAATATATAAATACATATATATCTTGATTATATTTAAAGTTTTTAATGTATAAAATTATATAATTATTATTCTAACATATGATTTGATAAATTTTATTCACATTATTACTTATATAAAAGTATTAAATAATAGGAAAAAATACATTTATGACCATTATAATTTTTTTCTTAAGTTTTGTGTTATTATAATTGTTAACTAAATTCAAAAAAATTACAAAATATGTAGATTCACTACTTCTTTTAATTTTTATCATATATATCATGCAAAAAAATATTTTTGTATCAAAATTTTAAGATTATTTATATTAATCAAAATATATGAGATATCCGTAAGTATTCGTAAATATCCGCAAATATCTATTTATTTTTCGGATATCTGTTTTCCGAATATCCGTATTTTTCCAAAGCAAAGCAAATAGAAAAATTAGATATCCGTGATATACGAAGCAAATCACAAATACCGTCAAAAACCCGGATATCCGATCCGTGCCCAAGCCTACATGATTCTACAGTACTTGGTTGTATTTGTGAAACCTATAAAAATAACTATGTAGCAGTAAATTTAATTATTAATATTACGAGAGAAACTGTTATTTTATTTTATAACTACAACACAAAAATACTATATGAGAATTGATTAATTATGTCACCATCATCTATCTATAATAATAAAGGAGAGTTTTCTCTCTTTTTAGGCCTCCACATCATCATTTACCATGGGGCTTTTGTTGACACGTGGCGTCTTCTCTTTACTCACGTTTTCGTTTGCAAAAATCGTCCGTAAATGGGCCAAACTACAACACGCCATCAAATGGGAACATATTCGTCAAAAGGCCCTACTTCAGAATGGACCTTGCACATCGTAAAGGTAAAACTTAAGTCTTCACGGTTCTGTCTTCAAAATATTTAAGCCCATCTAAAGCCCTCAGCTCTCACCAGCCTCGACGTCTGAGATGCCCTCTATCACCCACCGACGTTCTAAAATCAGTTTTGTAACGTCCTCCCTCACCACTGAAACGTGGTAATTAAGCTTTCTCATTATTCTATTCCCTTCAGCCCTCCCACAACCTGACACTTAATTGCCACTTTCACATCCTATAGATAAAGATGACGAATTTCTGAAATCTCACCGATTCACCCAAATCATTATTATCTCTTCCTTTCAAACCTTGGAAATTTGAAGAGACGTGAAGATTCCCTCTTACATGCAGTTGATGCAACCAAATTGAGTTACATAACTTACATTACATCCTCATCTTAACGGCAAAAGACTCCACTGAATCCACGGCAAAGAGATTGATTCAGTAAGTAAGTGCATGTTTTGGCATTACTGGTTTTTGTACTGATGTTTCGTCTCGCAGATGATTTTGTACACTGGATGCTACTGCAAGTTTTGGGTCTATTATTTTATTACATGTTCTTTGTGTGTTTGTTGTTGGAAGCATAGAGACTTGGTGTTTGGATTTCTCCATGGTGCAAGCCTTTTTGTCACTGAAAACTTGAAGAGATGATATTTTCTTCGGTACACTGGAGAGTTACAAGAAAGACGCCATCTGCTTCGTCAATATTTTTCGGTTTAAATAGTCAAGAACCATTCCCGGAACGCTCTAAAGTTTCAATGGAGTTTCTCACTGAGAAGGACGAAGATCAATGATAACAAGTACTAGATTTCTTCATCTGTACACTGGCGATTCACAAGAACGAAGGCTGACTAAGCAGAGCAACCTCAACATTTACCCTCCACAGTACTGGTAAATCATTTGTCCTTCACGTATATTATGAAAACAAAAAAAGTAAATTGATATGAAAAAACTTACAGGTGGCAGATCGTCAAAAAACTTCTAAGGATAACTTCGATGGAAACAAGCAAGGACTACAAAAAAGATTGGTTAGTACATAAATAGGGTTTCAATATATACTATAATTCAAATACAAGACTTATATGAAGCACAAGACACTTTTCTAAATGCACTTATTCAATTAATCCTGTTGCAGACTTTTCTTTAAAAAAAAAAACCTTGCAGGCTATTTATTCCGAAAAGGTTGGAAAGTTTTAACATGGTTTAGCAATGCCCACATGGACCCTGAAGTCTACCTGAATGCAAGAAAATTTGATCCTTATGGGATGTAAATTATATTTCTCATATTGCGTTGTTTGTTCCAAATAATGTTTGTTTCATTTTGAATGTTTGTAGCAAGAACTAACGTAGTATGGACTGATACCAGACAGACTGATAATTGCTTGGTAGGACTCAATTATCAGGAAAAATGAATATCCTCTTCTCCGTTAAGCTCTGATGAGATGCTATTTCATTGAGTTTAGCATTTCTTTTGTTTTAAGCTTCATCAAATTACGTACTCTATTCGATGAAAATAGCTCTTTTATTTTTCATTTAGTATTTTATGTTAATAATATAAAACTCGTTTATCTTAAGGTGTTTTTATAATGGCAATTTCAAAAGCAATTACTTGATTATAAAGTTAGCTCACTGCATTTATAAAATCTTAGAAATAAACATGTTTTAGCACATCATACAGATTCTGTTGGATTTAATAAAGCTAATAACAGTCAGAAGAAATGACTGATAAATTTAATTAAAATAAACTAGAATCTAAATATTAACAAAATTGATAGCTGCCACACTCTACTGTCAATTATCCTCCTCCACAATACGACAGAAACAAAACAACTTGGAGTCCTCTGGGAAGTAGACCATTTCACAATATTATTATGTGCTGAGGTGAAAGAATGTGGGCAAAGAAAACCATATATATATATATATATATATATATATAAATAATCTACAGTCATGTTTTTTTTTTAGATTTCAAAACTAAACTTAGCAAATGAATGCAATACAATATGGTACCCACTGTTATTTTAACTAGAGCCGGTGTCCGCGCTTCGCGCGGATTACATATGTAATTAAAGTAATGTTTTATTAAAATTTGGAGTTTTAGTTTTTGAAAGTGTGAGTTAAGTTTTGTTTTTTTGGATGTGAAGACGTAGAAACAAAATAGTTTGACAGTAGAAATAAGTAATTGTCCAAAGGGAATAGAATCCAGTAGATAACGAAAAAGAATTAAAATAAGATAAGACGTAAACGATGTCTGTGAGGTATATTATGAATGATCTTGTAGAGCGGCCACTTTCTATTGCAGGCGGACCTATAGATAAAAACAATTTTGTTAGTACATCTTAATTATTGAGTTTAAAGAGTTTCAGGTGGGCAGACTTACTGGTAGTTTGCATCTTATGGTATAGAAAGTTGTTTAAGATTCCGGGAAGTCTGCTCTGGGTGATCATCGGATCGTGATTCTGGAGGAGAGAGAGAAAATAATTTAGTATTTTTGTATAATGTTGTGTATTGGGTTGCAAATAATATTGGATTACCTGGTAGGTGCGATAGACCGTTGTATATTTATTTGTAGACAATGTTTTTAACCCTTCCTATCTTTTGATCATTTCCTTGTATAATTTTGAGGCCTGACTTGGTAGTAACTCAGGAAAGACCAACATAGAACTGTCCATGGGTGAAAACGGGCTGTGACAAATACAGTACGACACCTTTCAAACTTTGACCCTGACTTTTGTTAATTGTCATTGCGTAACATAGTCTGATTGGAAATTGCCGCAGATGGAGCTGTTCGGGAATAAGTAGAATAAGTAAATGAAATTATTTTGTTGGAGCAAGTAGTCGAGACATGTCTCTATTATATTTGGGCTTTTAATAATTGAAAAATATAGAACATTGCTGGATTAAGTGATTTAATTTTGTGTATACCTTTCACTTTATTCCGTACTCCTAGTGGACGTCCGCGTTTACGTTTCGTTGTGTTCGAACTTGATGACTCTGATATTGGTAAGAAAAATATTACTAATAAATTAAGTTATGATTATAACAAATAAAAACTAATAAGATGTCAAATAATTCGAGACTATGACTTTCCTTGTTTTAATATATGTGAATTTCCATAATAAGATGTCAAATAATTTAATATCCGTTTTTTTTTGTTTTAAAATATTAAGTAAGTTTAAACATTTAATTAACATCTGAGGGTTTGGATTTTAAGATCTGAGGTACGGGTATGGATACGGAGAGGGTATGTGGAAGGTCTGTGGGGATCATGAATGGAGGATTTATGAGAGCACATTGAAGTACCATCACTCTCATCGGAGGCGTTATGGGGGATGAGTTGGGGGAGAGGAAGAGAATCGCGAAACAGAGCGAGACGCCGCTTAGGGTTAGGGATGATGATTTCAGAGGAAGGGGAGATATAACCCGAACCGTAAGAGCGTATCTGGATTTGTCTGGGAGTTGGGCTTAATGGGCTGTGACACAAAATACATATGAAGAGAGGCAGGGAGATGAGGCTATGGACTGGGCCGTGATGATTTCATTTTTTTTTTAATTTCAAGCCCACTTCGTTATGACCTGGCATATTGGTTGGTCCTGATTATTTTGCCCATGTGGATAGCCTTAGGAAGCTAGAATTTAGCTTCTTTTATATAGTGGGATAAATATATTACTGTAAACAAAGTGTTACTACGAAATTAAGTTTTTGGAGCGTATTTAAAACTAAATAAGCTCAAAAGCATATTTACATAATTCTTTTTTACATTTTCACTTAAAAATCATTTAGATTGGGTGATTTTTTCAGACGACTCAAATTATATGTTTGTTTCAAATAATACATATATATTCTCTGTCTGCTTTCAAAGTATTATTCAAACTTACATTTATCAAAAAATAACAATATGTGATATACACCGTACTAATCCAAATGGTCAATAATATAAGCTAAGCTTCAAAACTTTCACACTTATCCAATTACAACTCTCTCTTGTGGACAAATGGCAACGACATCAAAAGAAATGAAATACATGAAATGAAATTGTCAGATCATACACTCAAATGTTAATTGACAATAAAAATTGTGATCTTCTAACAAATATTAAACTTTGTGTTATAATTAACCGACACTCGGCACGAAAAATGTGAAGAGCTGGTTTTCACAATTTAAAGTTAAAACATATAATATTTATTAATACAATTTTAAGTTAATTTTTATTTCCAAAAAAATTAAAATATTTTTTTATCAATAAATAAAATATATTTTAATAAAAATAGTTTTATTAAAAACTCACCTGCCCGTAGGGCGGGCCAACCACTAGTAATACATACTTCAGCATCCGGCAACAACGAACACATTATTTCTCAAACAGAATCAATGTCATCTACTGCTTCACTTTCAATTTTGCACACTATACATAGCAAATAATGTTATGACATCTAAGTTATGTAATAATATATTCTGAAATGATCATACCTCGTATCTTCAATAGAGAAACTCGGAAAAAATCATTTTCCTATGTTTCAAAATTTTAAATAAATTGAATTGGTTTAGAACTAATTATTATACTGTTAACATCTGAAATCAATCAAAAACTAAACAAAATAACGTTTTGGACATGTTTAAAAAAATCTAAAACTATATTATTACTCACCAACAATTTTTTTGAAATCAAGCATCCTATGAAAAATATCAGTGAATCTGTAAGGAGAGAAGTACAAAGAAGATGAGACAATAGGAATGAATTAAACAATGGTGTAACTGAATTTGAGTTTAAATCTGTTATTGGTTGTCTTGATTTTACTAGTGTTTCTCTTTATCTTGAAATCTTTTGTATCATATCACTTGTTTTATCAGAAGCCATTGACAAAATATACAACACATTCACGAGGAATAGTTGCTTGGATTTTCTTTTCCTACTATCAATGTAAACATAAAAGATAGACATAAATTTATAACTGATGCCAAAATTATTATAAATTGTAATATATAAAACTATATAGCAAAAATTATTAGTTTAGTTAAACCTATGAGATGATAATTTGATTTTTCATTTTCTGAGTAGTTTAACTTAAATACGAGGAGAGTTTTCTTAAAGATGTCCAAATTTGAAAAAGATATATACATTTTTATTTTTATGTAGAGACAAGAATTTTTTTCAAAAGTAGAGAATTTTTTGAAATTTTCATAATAGATATATAGGTAATTGAACTGAATAAATATATTATATAATGTATTAAATTATTATTTTGATATTACAAAAGTTTTCACTTACACTGAAAAGAAAAATTTCATGTTAGAATATTTTGAGAATGAAAATATCAAATAATCTCAATAGTATGTACTATAATTACTTTACCCACACAGAGGGAATACATATTTCCATTCAAATATACTAATTATTATATATTTTAATAATTAACATAATCCAAACAAAATAAAAGCATAAATATTTATAATTACATGTTACAATGTTCATACATAAAGTAAAAAAACGAATATCCAATTAAGTTTCAAACAAAATTAGGAGTTTTCAGTCCTGTAAAACTAAACCAATTAAAACCGAACCGAATCGAAATAGAGAAAGTTGTTTAGATTTTGTTGTACTAAATATACCGAATGAATGTCATTTTTAAGAAACCGCGGTATATGGATATGGTTTGGTATATAAACCGATCGAACCGAATAAACCGATCAGTTAAAATATAGTGGTATAACAATATGTAATTTATATAATATAATTAATAATATATACATAATTTATTTTATATATGATCCTCATACTGAAAATGTTGATTTTAGTAATTTAATATTTTTTAAGTGAAAATTAATTTTTTATTTTTATCAAATTAAACAAAACATAAATTTTACTTTTAGACAAATATGTTTGCTAATATTTAGTTATTTTATAGTATTTTGGATTATTAATATTTTTTTATTCTATAAAATTATTACTATTATTAGCAAAAAATGTCAATAAAAATAATCTATTTAATCGAGATATCTTTGTGTTATATTTAAAGCTGATATCTAATCATATAAAGTAAAATTCACAAAAAATTATAAAGGATGAATATATTTACACGAATAAATAGAAAACCGACGGTATATAAACCGCACCAAACTAAAGTAGATATAGTTTTAATATGATAGCTATTCTTTATAAACCGAAAAACTGAAAAATCAGAACATAAATCGAACCAATATCTGGATTGGACATAATCATAAAACTATAAGATTGAATGTGAAAAGTGGTTCTCGTTTGAGTTAGCTTCAACGGTCATATTGACTATTGGGCTTCGTTGTGATATGAAGACAGTATAATGGGCCGTGCTGGTAGCCCATTGAGAATAGACGGATCAGCTAAGTAGAGCTGAGCTGAGAGTCGTCGTCTTTAACTCTTATCCTCTTCTCTGTTCTTTTCTGTTACGAGAGCTGTAGCTAAAGTCGTTGTAACGGTCTATCACATATAGTGCATTCCAGGATACTGATCCTGAAGAGAGAAGTACCCGGTGGTGAAGAGGGGAACTCTATAATCTTTGTGTGTACTTTGTTCTTTGCGCAAAACAAACAAACACACGAGAGCGAGAGAGAGATCGGAGAGAATCGTGAGAGTATCGGCTACAAGTGGTATCAGAGCGCTGGTTGCGTCAAGGAGTGATACAAGATCGATTCGAAGTTCTTGGAGGAACAGGAAGTGGTAAAGATCATCCAGATCTAACCAGAGGCTGTTGTGATCATCCCGATCGGCGAAAGGATCAGTGCGCTGATCAACTCCGAGAAGGAACGACGGTGTGATCAGATCTGAAAGCCAGATCGATCAACGGATAATACTTCAACGATCGTCAGGGGAGTATCTCTTCTTTTCTTAGCTCGTTCTTGCTTTCTCATATACGTTTCTGTTTTTTTTTGGAGTGTGTGTTGATCCGAATCTTGGATTAGATTACTACTGATTTGGTTGTTTTCCTTGTGAATCTGTTTTGTTATCTGCAGGTGACGAACAGATCAAGGCTCAGTCAGTATGGATCCGACTCCAGGAAGATTCCAGATGGAGAAGTTCGATGGCAAGGGTGACTTCGGGCTTTGGAAGTACAAGCTGCTCGGTCAGTTAGAGATTCAAGGTCTAGGTTCAGTTCTAAAGGAGGAACCAGAGACTACCTCAGATGAAAAGGAGGTGAGTGCAGAGGCAAAAGAAGTCAAGGTTGATCCAAAAGCGGCAGATAAGGATGTAAGAGTAAAGAATCTTCTGGGAACGTGCATGAGTGACACAATCTTGAGGAAGATAATGCACGAACCCACTGCGCTGGGAATGTGGAAGGCTCTGGAGCAGGATTATCAAACCAAATCTCTCCCGAACCGGATATATCTGAAGCAAAGCTTCGCAAGCTTCAAGATGGAAGAAAGGAAGTCAATTGAGGAGAACCTTGACATTTTCTTGAAGCTCATAGCAGATCTCGCAAGCCTAAAGATCATGGTGAGCGATGAAGATCAAGCTATACAACTCTTGACGAGCCTTCCAATCACCTATGAACCGCTGGTTCATACCCTGAAGTATGGGACAGGAAAAGAAACGCTCACAGTAAATGAGGTTATCTCATCAGCTTATGCGAAGGAGGCAGAACTCAGACAGAGAGGCTCTCAAGACAAGGCTAGAAAAGGGACAGAAGGGCTGTATGTTGAAAGTAGAGGAAGGTCGGATAGGAAGGGTGGATCAAGAAGCTACAATAACGGCAGAGGTAAAAGCAGGGGTCATGATAGAGACAGATCCAAGTCAAGACCAAAGTATGGAGCTAAGGCCTGCTGGGTTTGTGGAGATGAAAACCACTGGAAACGTGATTGTCCACAACGGAACAATCAAGAGCAAGGCAGAACCTCAACATCTGCCAATGTTGTCATGAAGCTACCTACTTCAATAGCATTAACGGCAAGCCTTCTAGCGAAGAGTGATCAATGGGTACTAGACTCGGGATGTACGTTCCACATCACCCCAAGAAGAGAAGTACTATCAAACTTTGAAGCGTTTGAAGGGAGTAAGGTCCTCATGGGAAACAATACTTTCTGTATGGTTAAAGGACAAGGGACTATCACAATTGATAATCCAGATGGAACGGTTGTGACTCTCGGTCAGGTGAGATACATACCAGATATGGGAAGGAACCTAATTTCCTATGGTCAACTAGAGCAGTCAGGGTGTCAGTATGCTGGAGCAGGCTACAGAGTTGAGTTCTACAAAGATAATCAGAGGGTATTATCAGGACAGTATGATCAGGGTCTTTACTATCTTCAGGGGTCAGTCAGAGAATATGTCACCAATGAAGTCTGCAGCGTTGTGGATACTACAAGCAGGTGGCACTCGAGACTAGCGCACATGAGTCAGTATTCGATGGATATTCTTGTGAGGAAGGGTTATTTGAGGAAGGAAGAGATAAAATCTTTGGGATTCTGTGAAGCTTGTGTGATGGGGAAGTCTCACAAACAGAGCTTTCCGAAGTCAAAACACACGACAAAAGGAATACTCGACTATGTCCACTCGGACCTATGGGGCTCACCAAACGTGACTCCAAGCTTGTCAGGAAGCAAGTATTTCTTGACATTTATAGATGACTACTCAAGGCGTGTGTGGATATATTTCCTCAAGACCAAAGATGAGGCGTTTCAAAAGTTCGAAGAGTGGAAAGCATTGGTTGAAAATCAGACACAGAAGAAACTAAAATGTTTGAGAACTGACAACGGTTTAGAGTTCTGCAACAGTCTATTTGACAAAGCATGTAGAGACTCAGGGGTTAAACGCCATAAGACTTGCCCCTACACACCACAGCAAAACGGAGTCTCTGAACGCATGAACCGAACTATAATGGATAAGGTGAGAAGCATGCTACAAGAGACAGGTTTGGGTGCAGAGTTCTGGGCAGAGGCAGCACTGACAGCGGTTTATATCATCAACAGATCACCAGGGTCAGCAATAGACTTCGAAGTTCCAGAGTCACTGTGGACAGGATCAGAACCAAGGTATGATCATCTGAGAAAGTTTGGGTGCATAGCATATGTTCATACGTTGGCAGATAAGGTCAGTCCTCGAGCAGCAAAAGGAATATTACTGGGGTATGGCATTGGAACAAAGGGGTATAGAGTTTGGCTTCTAGAGGAAGAGAAAGTGGTTATTAGCAAAGACGTTGTGTTTAATGAGGAGAAACTTTACAAGCAACGTGAGGAGTCAATGGAGGTAACAGTTGAGGAAGTAAAGGAATCCAACGCTAAGAAACGAGTCTCTTTCAAGAAAGAACTAGAGGAGTTTGAACCAGAAGATACAGAAGAAAAATCTTCAGCTCAAGGTGGAGCTCAGTCAGTAAAAGATCCTATAAATCTTTCTGACTCAAGTGACTCAGAGGACGATCATGAAAATGCGTCAAATGAAAGGGAACATGAAGACTTGAGCGATTATATCTTGGCCAGAGATAGGGTGAGAAGGCACACTAAACCTCCGTCAAAGTATGGTGACACAGACCTTGTGGCATATGCACTGGCAAGTGCTGAGGAGATAGAGGTACAGGAGCCAAAGTCCTATGCTGATGCCAGAAGAAGCAAGGATTGGGATCTTTGGAACGGCGCAATGAGCGAAGAAATGGCTTCACATGATGTAAATCAGACTTGGGAGCTAACAGAGAAACCAAAGGATCAAAAGGTCATAGGATGCAAGTGGGTTTATAAGTATAAACCAGGCATCCCAGGAGCAGAGGAACCAAGGCACAAGGGTCGTTTGGTAGCAAAAGGATATGCTCAGGTTGAGGGAATTGACTACAACGAGGTCTTTGCCCCTGTGGTCAAACATGTCTCGATCAGATTGCTTCTGTCAGCAGTGGTAACTTTTGATATGGAGCTAGAACAGATGGATGTAAAAACGGCGTTTCTTCATGGAGTTCTACAGGAAAGGATTTACATGTCACAGCCAGAAGGTTTTGTTAAGAAGGGTCAAGAGGATAAAGTTTGTCTACTGAAGAAAGCACTTTACGGGTTGAAACAGTCCCCTCGCGAGTGGAATCATCGGTTTGATGAGTTCATGATCAGGAAGAAATACAACAGAAGTCAGTACGATCCCTGTGTATATCTAAAAGGGAAGACTTTGGAGTCAAGAGTCTACCTGTTACTTTACGTAGACGATATCTTGATAGCGTCACAAAGTAAGGTGGAGGTTGATCAACTCAAGAAGCTTCTAAAGGCAGAGTTTGAGATGAAGGATCTTGGTCCGGCAAGACGTATTCTTGGTATGGACATTTTGAGAGAGCGAAGTAGTGGAACGCTAAGGCTGTCACAGAGGAAATATCTAGAACAGGTATTGAAGACCTTTGGTATGCAAGATGCGAGTTCAGTTCAAACACCTATCGGCTCACAGTTTCAACTAAAGGCCATTCCGAAGCATGAAGAAGTAGATCAGTCAAAGAAGATGGAAGACATCCCTTACGCAAGCGCAGTAGGAAGTCTCATGTACGCAATGGTTGGCTCGAGACCGGATTTAGCTTATGGTTTGGGGCTTGTCAGTAGATACATGGGAAAGCCTGGAACAGAACACTGGGCAGCGGTTAAGTGGATGTTACGATATGTCAGAGGAGCTGCAGGGCTAAGTCTGCTGTTCTCAAAAGGTTCAGACTTTCAGGTCAGAGGGTACTGCGATTCAGACTACGCATCAGATCGTGATCGAAGCAGGTCAATCACAGGTTTTGTGTTCACAGTGGGAGGCAACACTGTAAGTTGGCGATCCTGTCTTCAGAAGGTGGTTGCGCTGTCTACAACTGAAGCGGAGTATATCTCATTGTCAGAGTCAAGCAGAGAGGCAGTTTGGTTAAAAGGAATTTGCGAGGAGTTGGGCTTTAAGCAACAAGCTGCAGAGATCTACTGTGATTCACAGAGTGCGATATATCTTGCCAAGAACAACATGTTTCATGAGCGGACGAAGCATGTTAGAGTTAAGTACAATTTCATCCGGGAGTTAGTGGCTCATGGGTTCGTGAAGGTGTTGAAGATTCATACTTTAAAGAACCCAGCAGATGCACTGACAAAAGTGTTATCAGGAGAGAAGTTCAGTGGTCATATAAAGACGCTGAACGTTTCAGAAGCTTGATAAAGTTTCAGTGACCAGGATCATCTCGAAGTTTGTTCAGTTAAGGAGATGATGCAGTGGTAAATAAAGGAAGCTAACAAGGAGCTGGTGTTAGCTGAGTTATAAACTGAAGGTGGAGCGTATGCTCGGGAAGTCTCAAGGTTGGTACTGAGATTTGCAGTTACCGGGATCAGGAATGCACAGAGTGAGCATCAGGTGATGGTGTTAAAGGAAACAAGAACCAAGGTGGAGATTGTGAAAAGTGGTTCTCGTTTGAGTTAGCTTCAACGGTCATATTGACTATTGGGCTTCGTTGTGATATGAAGACAGTATAATGGGCCGTGCTGGTAGCCCATTGAGAATAGACGGATCAGCTAAGTAGAGCTGAGCTGAGAGTCGTCGTCTTTAACTCTTATCCTCTTCTCTGTTCTTTTCTGTTACGAGAGCTGTAGCTAAAGTCGTTGTAACGGTCTATCACATATAGTGCATTCCAGGATACTGATCCTGAAGAGAGAAGTACCCGGTGGTGAAGAAGGGAACTCTATAATCTTTGTGTGTACTTTGTTCTTTGCGCAAAACAAACAAACACACGAGAGCGAGAGAGAGATCGGAGAGAATCGTGAGAGTATCGGCTACATTGAACATATCTAGTTTTAATGATATCTTGAGATGTGGAATTTAAAAAAAAAATTTAAAAAATGACTAAGTTTCAAAACGAAATTTCGTTGTCGTGAACTTCTTTTTAATGCATTTGAGTCATATTCCGAATTTACTGTCGATTTATCTTAGATTTTTTTCTACTTTTATTCTTTACTAGATCTTTGCCCGCGCAACAGCGCGGATTGGCTAATTTTTTTAGGCATATTGCAAAACAAATCAAATATTCTTTTATTAGAAAATCAAATCAATAACTACATATAATTTAGTATCTTTTGAGTAAAATGTACTAAACAGTTTTAGTTAAGCAAATAAGAGACAACAAATAATTGGTTTCAAATAAATTTATAATCAACTCATCAGTTCAAATAATAGGAATGGAATGAATAGCATTCGATCATTCAATCAGCACTAATATGCCACTTTCAGGTTGCTCGGTGGTAAGATAACCTAGCCTATCATTTGACCGTTATAAACCAAAACATCTCTTGCTGGAAAAAACTCAACAAAAAAAAACTTTGGAAGATTCCATGGTTAACTGAAGGAAAAGTGTCAAAATATTTACGTTCATATATTTCCAACCAGACTTAAGGTCTGGTGTCTTAAATATACGCAGCTAAATCTTTTGTTCATTTGTTTCCTAAGAATAAGCTATTTAGAAGAAGTAAAACAGATTTGTATAATGGAAAACACTAAGAGAGTAATTATATAATGGAGTCCTATATACTTATTATTACCTCAGTACTCCATTTAGCAGTGGCTGCATTAAAAACAAAGAGTTTGAGAATTAAGGTACATACGTACATGCAGAAATGTAGTTAAAATATTACGTTTGATCTATTCAGTATTTTTCTGTATTTTTTTTTGTAAAGAAGTCTTCTTTAAAATAGACCTCCTTACATTTGATATAATGAGTAGAATCATTATAAAAAACAGAAGTAACTAAACATAATTGATTCAATATATTTAGAATATTAAATTTGTATATAATAGATTCGATATGCTCTTTTGACCAAAAAAAAAAAGTTTCGATATGCTCTATTATAATTAAAAAATAAATTAATGTGAAGCACTCCAAATACCAATTTATCTTGGAGAAGAAACGTTGTGTGGATTTGAGTAAGAGAGAACATAGAATGACATCGCTGAAATATAAATGATGGATTGAAGGTAGTTATAAGAATTTGATATGAATGGTGATCGTGGAGAGTGGGCAAGAAGAGATTACTGGATTGGATTCGATTGTTAAAGATCGTGTTACTCTTCACTTTATTTTATTTTGCTTTTATTATTTTATACATAATTTTGTAATTTTAAAAATATATAATAGGATCCATGTGTCAAAATCTGATTCGTCAGACGACTTGCGTTTTAGTATATAAAGGATTACATATATTCCATGGGTGTATTTGAAACTACTAATTTGACTTTTTACTTATGTGTAAGTTTTAATATGATGGCTATATTTGAAACCATCCAGGAGAACCACTTTAGGATCTTTAACAATTGTTTCTTATTCCTACTCTTTACTTTTGCCAACATGATAATTGAACTCCTTTTTCACATATCATTGTAACATATGCTTGCAACACTTAATACATATCATTCATGTGTAGTATGAATCTGGAAATTAAAGCTGCGCATTGCTTCAAGTGCCGTTAAAGATACATGTTGTAGTCCACTAAAAAGCCATGAGCATTAGATAGCTCAGATGCAGATTCAGAAGCTTATCCTCCTCCACAAGTAATGTTTGTTACGATGGTTTCATTGAACAAATCGGTTCCAGTTTTGCTGACGTGATCAAAATCGTGAAAACTCTGCACATTGCAATTACATTATAGATTTCCTGCTTCCAGTCTCTCCAATCAAAGCTATTGCCTGAAACAGAGAGAAATAAAAGAGCAAATTATTTGATGCAAATATAAAAAGATTGAATAATAATTTATTTGAAATAAATTTTTAGAGGTTAGCGATAGCATATGAAAAGATTGATGATCTATCCAGTTCTCATATATAAGACCATTGCCATAGGATCATTGTTCCATAGAAACATGTCTGCTCACAAAGCACACCCAAGATTTCAGTTCACATTCAAACACTAAATTCCAAACTTAATTTTTTTTTACCAAACTTGGGTGTGATCCAAGCGCATCTTTAAAAACAATCTGAGAAGCAAACACCAGAACCACCAATCTCTTAGCCTCATTCAACATCTTCAACGTGTTAAGGTTACATTGCTTCATGAGAGCTTTCTGGTAAGTCTCAGTCACAGATCAGACAAAACCTGCTCAAAGAGATGTGTTAGATTTTGGTGAGACATCATCAACATCAACATGCTCCAGAAAATCTGAACCAAACATTGATTTCTGAAATGATTAGAGAAGCCAAGTTTGTTTCTCTACATGTCTCATTACAGAATCTGTGAGAATTTTCTGGATTGCCTGTCTTGCATTCCCTAGTCTGGCTGCAAGAAGGAAAAAAAAAGAAGCTAAACTCATTGGTTCTCTCTAAACAGAAAAAGGTAGATGTAATTGTTCCTTAGAATCTAACTTGTCATTCTTTCAACTCATGGGGAGTAAGGTGACCACGGTTTGCCTTGTTGATCTGTTGTATTGTACCCATCTGCAGAAAAGGTTTACAACACGTTTCATAGGCTACTAAGATAACAAAGTGAGTAATTTCTCTATGCATTTACACATAGTATAGACTGTATGATTTGAGATCATCTCTCTAAGGCTTTCAAGATATATACAATGCGAGTAAGCTATCAGATGTTCAACAGATCAACAGCACATGGAGTAGCTTTATTAATTAGAGCTAAGTTCCTAAATCTCACGCAACTTGCAAATAAGACATAACAGAGTTTCATCGATTCATTACAGAACAAACAGTCGCAACCAGTAATATAACATAGTTACACAATACTCGGAGCCAGCTAATATCTATAACGCAAGTTTGAAGAGAAATGGTACCGTTAAGAAGATGTGTGAAGATGCGGTCAGATTCAGTTCGACTCCAGCTTTCAGAGACATAAGCAGAACCTGTTACATCATAAAATCATAAAGATATTTAGCTTTATGCTCGATTCAGACAGAGTTTTTATCAGAAACTTATCCATTTTCTTACTGTTCTGTGATGGTTTCATTGAATCCTTCAACACCTTCTCTTTGGACTTCTGAATCGTCATAAATCAAAGCAATTATTTTGAACTGATATGGTCAACATGCGTAATGTTATACTCGCTTTGGTTATTGATTATACTGTGAGCAGCGAGTTTTTTTCATCGCCTCATCGGAGCTTTAAGCCAAACACGTCGTCCTGCCTGAACCACTTTCGATTCACCATGCTCCAATCTCCGCCGTTGAGCCAAGCAAGAATAGGCGAAACCGTGAGATGCTCGGAAGATCTGCCCGACAAAGTAAGATCTGAAGGAGTCTTTGGTTATGGTTCTGGCCCTGTATCCTGTGAATCACCATCATTGAAACGATTCAACCAGTAAAAAAAAAGAGAGAGAGAGAGAGAGAGAGAGAGAGAGATTTCTTGCTTACCAGAATCATTTAAGAACGAAATAGCTTTAGAATCGAGAAGGAGTATGTGTTGATGGAAGAAGGCTGACCTTTTGAAACTTCAAATTCGCCCGCGATAAACCGATTTTAGTAGAGAATCTGGGGAATTGTCTTAATCTCTAAATAACCCCGTGGCTGCTAGAGTTTGTCTGTTGAACTTCTGGTGGAGAAGTTAAGAATTGATTTGATGATCCGGAGAATTTGAGGGAGATAAAAAGTAGTTTCAATGATGAAACGATTTATATATGATGAGAATGAACGGGAGGGTAGAACTAAACCAGATGAAAGAGTATTATTGATTGATCATGAGGGGGTTACAGAGATAGAAGATGAAGTAGAAGAGTCGCTTACACAGAACCTGGACGTTGAAGACAAAGAGTCGATCAAAGAGATACGGGTTTAGGAAGCTGGGCCGTGATAACTTTTTTTCTCAATTCTGCAGATAAAGCTCATGTGAGGTGGCAAAATCAAACTTTCTTAGTGGTTGATTTTATATGCTTACGTGGATGCCCTGAGCTTTGAGCTTATTTAACTTTTAGTATAGTATAGATACTTTAAATTGTTATTGTAATGATTGTAGTGAATTGCCCACCAAAAAAAAAAATGAATGTAGTGAATTATGACTAACTCTTGTTAGCGTAGCAGCATGAATGCTTAAGTTCTAATGAAAGTTATGTTTCAAAAAAATTAAAAAAATAAAGTTCAACCAAATATTTGTTATGAATGTTTTTAAATGTTTTTCCAAAAATTATTTTCCATTTTTTTATTTCTCAATTTTTATTTTTATTGATAAGACACTCATAGAATATCTCTTAGTGGATATGCTTTAAAAGCATAGTCACCGATGTACATGCATGGAGATTACTAGAGTTGCATATTTTAGTACATTTGCAGTTTTATTATCTTCAACAATGTTTCTCTTCTCATATAAAAATGCATTAAAAATAATTTCACTAAAATTAAATTGCTTAACAGAGATAGAAAGTTGACCGAGATATTTGACCATTGACGAAAATCTTGGAAAAAATATTATTTATCTCAAATTATTATTGTTCTTTTATCTCAAAAATATCAAATTATTGGTTTATGTAAATCAAAATCCATTAAAAATTACAAAAACTCAATAAGACAAGAAGAAGCATAACACATCCTTTCAATACAGGCAAACCATGAAATCATCACATATAGGTCTAATCTGCATAGTCATGATCTCACTCTTCGCTCTGCGTGAATGTAAAGATAGTAGAGATCTTTTCTCATATCTAATAATGTCTATTTTGTTTTAAAATTTTCTATCGACAAAGTTTTGGTTTGTGTTTCAAATAAATGTGTAGGTAGAGACGCAGGGACAGTGAGCAAGATCGAACACCCCTCTTGTATCCACACCGAATGCACACTCTACTCATTGCATCAAGACTGTTGGTGCTGCAACAAGTTAATAGATCGATATAAGAGCGTTTGTTGGCGAGAGAAAGATACTCCAAGCGCCAAAGAACTTTGCTTTGCATTTTGTCCAAAAGATGTAAAACCTTCGATGTATCACCAAAAGTAATAACGTATCCCGTTGATTGATTATTCAGTTTCAGGCAATTCTAAAGCATTCTTATTTAATAAAAAAAACACAAATCAAATGTCGTATGGGAATTGAAGTTCAAACATTTGCTTTCTAGATAAGGAAACTGCTTTTTTTCCCTTTCTGTTTTACATAAGAGCATGTGCATTGGGGTCTCTTAACTGGGTCTGTTAAGGGAATTGGGAATTAAAAAAAAAGATAAATTGCCATTTAGTTAAGGGACGGACCCTAATTAGGGGGTGGAAGGAACGTCTCTTCTGGGCCACGTGTTGGGATAGTTTGTGATTTTGAGAGGAAAACAAAAGTCGAAGGCGACGAAGAAGTCGGTGGATTCCGCCAGAAAGAGTCTCGGTGGTCTGATCGTGGGAGAATCTCAGCGGTGGCTTTCGTAGCCGAAGAATCGTCGGCGGATTTCGTCGACGACCAATCTCCGATGAAGAACCTCGGTGGCGTTGCTCGAAGAAGAATCTCGGTGGCTCTGAGAATCGGAGAATCTCTGTGGCTCTCCTTGACTGAGGAAATCGGCGGCTCTCCTCTACAAACAAACTCCTCGGTTGGCGCCTAGTTTAATCGAAAGGTAAAGCTCCAAAATTTAGATTTTAATTTTGAAATCCTCAATTTTGCATGTCTCAGATTGTGTTCATTCTTGGTCGCGTTGCATGTTTAGTTTGTTAATTCTCGGTTCTGATAATGAGATCTTCATGTGTATTAGTTCATGGTCTTTTGCACTTGAGCATATTCTCGTTACGTTTTGGGTCTCATGATGTAGATTCTTGAGAATGACGAACAGCTTTGATCAATTTAATATAGAAATCTCTGTTTGATGTTTGTTGTATAAGTTCCTCTGTTTCGCTTATAAGGACAAAAGTAAGAAAGAAAACTTGTCCAAATGAGATACTCCAAAGAACTAAAGAAGATAAGAAATCCAAAGATAAGACTCAATTATAAAAAGTGAAACCCATCTTGGGGATGAGTCTGGTCTGGTCGTGAAGTTGACATTTCTCTCTTCCTATTTCTTTTCTCAATTCGTTTCTGTCATCATCCATCCCCAAACTCAAAAAAAAAAAAGCATGGAACTTCAAGTTCGACTTCGTCAACTCATCATCTTCTTCTTTCTCTTATTGACCGTTCTTGAACATGCTTCTTGTTCTCGGATTTTGAGAATCGCCAAGCCTGATAGGCACGATATAGCCGCAAGCGCTCGTTGGCTCGTCTCTCAGAACATTTGGGGTGTTCTCAGGTATCTAACTCTGAGCAAACTCTTCTCTCCAGAACATGATTCTTGAGCTTCTTTAAGTATTGGGCTTTTAGTTGATTGATCTGGGTCTCTCTCAATTATCGAGTAGAAGCTTTTTGGGGCATATTATTACAGAAAGTTGGTTGCCTTTTTAGCAGAATGTTGTTAAAGTGCTGAGTTTTGCTTTTGCGTGATCCTTGCAAAAATTGAGATTGAGAAATGATTTGGGTTTTGGTACAAAAGATCTTATCACTTCAATTATCACTTGAAATTGAAACCGAAATTCAAAGTCAAGTTATGATCCAATCATTGATAAGATTGGGTTGACTTCAGACCACAGTCAGAGATCTTACTAGTTGAGTTTCGTTAGATTTGTATGTATGAGTAAAAGTGTTTGTTGTTATTATAATCGTTGCAAGAGTGGGTGTTATAAAATTTGTTGCAAATGTATGTGTTGGTGTTTGTGAGTCTAGCAATGGTGGTTTACTAATTGGTTTTGGTGATTTTGTTCTTGTTGCAGCACATTGTCCATTGAGCATGATGGAGCACCTTTCGGGTAATCTTTGTCTTCATGAATCAAATCCCAATGTGTTTATTTTTCTTGTTCTGTAAATAGGTATCATATTCTTTGTGGTTTTGGACTTCGAAACATGCGACATTCGACTTGATTTTCAAATCTTAATCCATTGATCGGTGATATATGTCTTCTCATCGATGTGTCATATATGTTATAGCCAGTGGTATAACATATAATTAAGATATTGATCTCTTTCAAACTTTGTTTTTGGCAGGAATGTTGTGTCATATAGTGATGGTCTGCCGGGGAAAGGCAAGGGTATACCATACTTTTACTTGACAATGCTTGATCCAACCACAAGAAACGCATTAAAAGACTCGAGGGCTTCATTCGCAATCAGTGAATCTCCCATTGGAACTTGCAAAAGAGATCCTATGGACCCTACTTGTTCTAAACTAACCCTCACCGGAAAGGTATAAAACTTCGATTTTTTTTCTTATCAAACTACAAACTTGTTTTTTTTTATTTACTTATGCTTCGGTTCTGTATCTCATATAATGTCTCAGTTGTTGCAACTGGATGAAGGATCTGAGGAAGAGAAAGTAGCCAAAAAAGCTCTCTTCACTAAGCATCCAGAGATGATGGGTAGACGTTTCTCTAAAGCTGTTTCAGCTTCAGATTCATGAAAATTGTATTCATCGGTTTTCTTTGTGTTGTAGATTGGCCCAAGGGACATGAGTTCAGTGTCTTCAAACTGGAGATAATGAATATATTTCTGATAAACTGGTACGGTGGAGCTAAATCCATCACTGTAGATGAATACCTTCGTTACAAGGAGTAAGTACTAATACGTGAACCCTTTTTGAAAACATCGGTAATCTCTGAGAAACCGAACTATGAGATTTTAGAATGCGGTTTTGTTTTAGCACTTGGAGCTCATAGTTTTTAATGTTTTTTCAGGACCAAAGTCGTCTGGAGCTGAGCAAAAGGTGAAGAAGAAGCATATCATGAAACTTGTATATTGGTAACACATTAAAAGTGTGTTCAACTCTTCTGTAAATGACTGTTGTTCATAGCCTTTCAATTACTTTTATGTGGACATGATGAATATAAAAGTATTCATAACTTACCACAAACCAAATTCAAGAAAGTACAGTATATACAAATATATTGCTGTGAATAAAATTTACAAGTTTCTTCTCTTTGATTCTTATAGTTTTTCTTTGGCATGTGATTATTTTTGTGTCATGTGATTTGTTATAAGTTTCTGTTTAAGTTTCGAGTTCGTGAAGGAACGATCTCTAGTTATTAATGGTTTTGTGCTCTTCATATGTCATCATACTGTGTTTTGGCGAAGTGCACTTGATCGGCGGTTATGAAACGTTGTCATTTTTTTTTGGGAAAATTGCCAAAAGAGAATAAAAAAACCAGGTTGTTATCCCTTTGGTATAAAACTAGTTTTGTCCATTTTTTCTCTTTTTTACCCTTTGTATTTCTGAAAACTAATGAAATAAATAATTTTGAGAATCAAAAAAATTATTAAAAATATAAACAATTAATAAAACATCCATATACACAAGCTGGTAATTTTGTTTTGTTCAAAAACTTGGTAAATAAGATTTTTAAGATACGTTCTACTAAAAGTAGAATGCGTCTTCAACATAAAATAGTATAGTAGAAAACAATTTCTAAAATAAACACGTTCATCTACTTCTTTTAGAACGTCCATTTTACTATTTACTAAATTTCTAAAAAAGAGGAATGTGCATTCTACTAATCGTAAAGGTATCCACTTTCCTTCCGAATGCATCTTCTACGTTTATAAAGTATTCTAAATTTTAGGGAATGTGTTTTCTACAATGTACTCTTACGTCTACTCAAAGTAGAAAATGTATTCAAATTTTTTATCATTCTTCTAAACTTTTAGAAGTCGCCTTCTACGGATAAGAATACCTGATTTTTTGCGAAAATTAATGAAATTTCAGTTAAGGAAATATTATAAAAATCTCCTAAAAATATTCTAACTTCCTAAAACGTGTTATGGTCGATTTTACTTGAAAAAATTAAAGAAAAAATGATTCTCCCTTCTCTTCTTCATCAATCTATGGTTTTCCCATAGTTTTTCTTTTGATTCTTCTCACAAACTCTTGTTCTCTATGATGCATATCTATACCGTTTTTTTTTTTTTCGATTGCCTTTCAATTTTTTTTCATTTTTTCCATTAACTTCTTTTTTAAATTCAAATTAACTTTTAAATTGTGTTTAATTAGATTAAATATAGGGATAGTTTTGGGATTATGAGAAAAATTATACTATTGAGACAACTTCATGTTGGTTTTATACCAAGGGGACAACAACCTTGTTTTTTTGTTCTCTTTTAGCAATTTTCCCTTTTTTTTTTGAGATAGAAACGCAACAAAATGTAGATGCTATGGCCCATTGCAAAATCTATGTTAAAGTGAAACCATTGAAATTCGTCGAATCACACATTTAGACCGTCCAAACAGAAAAAAAAAAGGAAATTTAATCAGATGACCGTTGAAATTCATCTGATCACATCCTGACCGTCAAATTGCTTAAAACAGAAAAATGGAAATTAAAATGACATGATCATTGAAATCAATCACACTATATAATAATAACAGCTTCCCCTCCCAAAGAGCTAATCACAAAGTTTCCTTTCTTTACTCTCTCCTTCACTCGTTTGAGTTTGATATCTCTGTCTCTATCTCAGAAGAGGTTTAGGGTTTGCTTCTGTTACCGTCTTCGTCATCAAATTTAGGGTTTTACTACCACCACCGATAACTATATAAGAAGGATGATATCTTCGTTCTACATCCAGTTATATAAGATTGTGGACGATCGTTCGTCGGATCCCATCATCTCGTGGAGCAAAAGCAGCCCTAATATTTTCGTGGTTTGGGACTTGAAAAAGCTTCGCAGAGACATTCTTACGAAATCATCTGTTGGAGTACTGTTGGGCAGAAACTTAACGGAGTTTATCGCAAAACTTCGCTCACATGGCTTTCGAAGTGTCCTCAAGGGTTTTGGGGAATTGGAGTTTGAACATGATGATTTTACGAGAGGCCTTGTGACGAAGAAGACGAAGATGGTCAAGGCTTTGTCCGAGAGGTTTGATGCTCAAATCAAAGCCATCAAGTGTAGGTTCAAAGCCAAGAAAGCTTCTTCTTCTCTCAAAGTTGAGCATCTCTTTCCATAATCTACGTGTAGAGAGAATCTCTTACAAAGTTTACGTACGGATCTGATCAAAAGTTTTCTTCTTTTCTTAATTGTAACTGAATTTCTGTTTTTCTTTTAATATCCAGAAACAGCAGTATAAGTTTCGTAACCTCTTGTTCTAAGTTTGTGGTTTGATCAAGTAGAGAGCTGTCTCTTACTTGTGCTGTAAGTTTGTCCATGTTCGAATGAAATTTGAAATTTTTGATATTTTTAATCCATGCAAAGTTTAAGGATTTGATCAAATATTCATCTTTTCTTGCAACGAAAATTTGTGATTTTTGTTTTTTAAATTGTGAATTTTATTTTAGAAACAGTATATGTTTTGTAACGTCTTGTTCTATATTTTGATGTAATAATTGCAAGTTAGGTGGGTATATTAATCAACCTGTGGTTTTGTTGCAATGCTATGTTTTCTCACTTCTACCCTATTATGATGCGATGCATATTTCTTCTTGTCTCTCGCTGCCTTTGTCTTGCCAGAACCAGGTTTGCTTCTGTGTTTCTCTAAATGACTGTAACGTCGGTTTACCAACAAGAAACTTGTATACTGGTAACACAATAAAAGTGTGATTACTTCTTCTGTAAATTGACTGTTGTTTATATATAGCCCTGCCTTTTTATTACTTTTCTTTTGGACATGATGAATATACAACTATTTATAGATTACCACAATCCAAATTCAATTCTTTGGCTATGTTTATAGAAAGTGTACCGGTGTTTCTCAAAGGAACTCATATACATATAGTTCGACATAACCCAGACACACACACACACACACAAAATGCTTTTGCAGCGACACAGATCAAATGATTTCTCATATCTTTCTAATACTGACTCATGGGAAATTTCAAAAGCCTGGTCCAACCTCAGCAGCTTTATTATCATAATCTCTGCATCAAACTCATGGATCATAAATTCTATTGAGCTGATACAAGAATTTAAGTTGTTCTTAGAATAGAGATTTGACAAGGAAGCAAAGTCCCCTGCAAGGGAAAAAGCGCTGCACCATGCTGTTCACATGGTAAAGACGCAGGAGTAAAAGGAAAAGATCAAGCATAAGCATGGCATTTAAGAATGAAAATAAATATGAACAGATTTGGAACTTGGGCAGGCGACTCTTCGTTGCTTGGTGATCACGCTAGTGACTCAGAAACTCGGTTTCTTGGAAGCAGCCACTCTGCGGCTGTGCTGGTGGTACCTATAAAAGAAAAAGATGATATATAAAGGGACCAGATAAGCCATATTAGAGATGGGGGTATAAAAAGCAAAATGTTCACCATTTTGTTTATTCTCTCATAATAATTATCTAAAGCATCAGCTTCGAGGGAACCACAGCCATTTGCATGGAGGAACTGGAGGCTCTTTGGAAGAACTTCCACTGATTTGAGTTTTTTGCAGTTATTGAGACAGAGAGTTACCAATGAGGTAAGATCAGAGATGCTTGATGGCAATGTCTCAAAATCATGGCTGCTGAGATCTAAATATATCAACTTGGTGAAATGAATAAGCTGATCCGACAATGACTCAACATTGTTGCAGTTGTCAAGGCAAAGCTCAAGCAAACAGTAACTTCCAGAATCAACCAATGATCTGAGGTTCCTGCAGTTAGAAAGAGTGAGTGACTGCACCTGAAGCTAGCTCTGGCAATTCCATGAGTTTCATGCAGTTTTGAAGCCTTAGAGTTTTCAACCGTGGAATTTCATACGTATTTTTCTTTATTATTCTTTAGTTTCAATTTTTTTAGTACAACATTCATTATTCTTTTAGGTATTTCATACGTATTCTTTTGTTACAAATATCCTGTGGTTGCTTGTGTTAGAAAAAAAAAAAAAAAAAGAGGAAAAATGTGTCGTTGGTAATCCAGAGCCCTCCAGAAGCTAGCTCCATAGAAAAGGCTAAAAAAGCCAACCGAAACGAACCTAAGAAATCAAATATCCAGGTGTTAACCGAAGCTCTGGTTATTTCCGGTTTGATTATAATCAATGATTAAGAGTCTCTCTAACCCAGTCAGAGTTTTTGTGGGCAAAGGAGGTAAGTCAAGTGTGTGGCGACCATTGGTCTCTGGTAACGAGTGGCAAAAAATATCTGAAAGCACCCACATAAAAAAAAATCTTAACTCGATCTAAAGAGATAAAAGAATCAGATTTCAAGAAGAAGAAAAAAACTTAAGCTTTTGATCTTGAAAGACTCAAACTTTCTCAATGAATCCCCAAGCTGTTTCGTGTAGCTTCGGCTTCGTTTCTGCGCCACTTGTCTCTCCCAGAACTTCGCGATTTGTAATCCAAGCCAAATGTAAAATACTCTCTTCAATCCCCAGTTTGATTCAGTCTTCTTGGATTCATCATCATCTTGTTGCTGTTGTTGTTTGTGGGGTTTAATTTTGCAGCGGAACCATCGGAGAAATCAGTGGAGATTATGAGGAAGTTCTCGGAGCAGTACGCTCGTCGCTCAGGGACTTACTTCTGTGTTGACAAAGGTGTTACCTCTGTCGTCATCAAGGTTTGTTAATTTAACCTTAAAAAGTTTCCAACTTTCGGGTGGAATTGTTCTGAGTAATGAATAATATGTAACTCTTCTTTGTTCAAAGATTATGTGATTGCGTCTTTCTACTTGTATATAATGACTTGCCAGAAGAAGATTTAGCGTTGTTTTCTTGGATTTGAAATCTTGAATACGTGGTTGTTTTCGTCTAAAGTTTCTATCTTTTATGCGTTGATTATGAACTACTTGGAGAAGCAACTGAGTTAGTTCATGTGCTGATCTTGAAATCTAGTGCTTAAGTTGCTGAGTTTTCTTCTTTTAATTGTGAACAACTTCTTGAGTTCTAGTGTTTAACTGACCAAGTGGGCTAAGTCTTCCTTCTAGTTGTAGAATAGATTGGTCGATGCATGTGAACATTTAGACATCTAGCTCTTAACTAATGAAGTGGCTATTTCTGGGAACAGGGTTTGGCTGAGCATAAAGATTCGTATGGTGCACCGCTTTGTCCTTGCAGGTCATCTTTACTTTTTAAGAGCATTTGTAATTTTGTGTATCAAGTCAACAAAGTCTGATATTTGTTATTTTTTTGGTGTAGACATTATGATGATAAAGCTGCTGAGGTTGGACAGGGCTTTTGGAACTGTCCTTGTGTTCCTATGAGAGAGAGGTAAGAAGTAGCTCCATTTGCCTCCTGCACAAGCATTCTGTGTGTGTTTATATAATGATCATAGATGGTCCATTTGGTAACACCGGTTATATGTTATAAGCTGGACTGTCTCCTGCTTGTTTATGGTAACACCGGTTATATGTTATAAGCTGGACTGTCTCCTACTTGTTTGTGGTTAGTAATTGGATAGTGTTCAGAAGCATACGCACGTTATAGTTTCCATAGAGGTTACAAATGCCAGATTGCTGGGCAAGTAGAGGTTTGAATTTGATTTACCCCATAATTGGCAATAATTGTCAAACCAAAAAAAAAAACCCTTAGCTCTCTCATAAACTGTTTAAATAAGCATATGTTAATTATATGTTCTGAAAATACTCGTGTACTGAATTTTTTTATAATTTGTGGATCAGGAAGGAGTGCCATTGTATGCTTTTCTTAACTCCTGACAATGATTTCGCTGGGAAAGATCAGGTAACCAACCCTCCCTCAAATCAATAAACTTCCCTAGTTGAAAGCTTGAGATTATGTTTCCATTACAAGCATACTATTAATGGTTTGAAGCAACTTATAAGTATTGAGATGTGATGCTTTTCTCTTCAATTGTTTGGTGCAGACTATTACGTCAGATGAAATCAAAGAAACAACAGCTCACATGTGAGAACTGATTCAGAGAGAAACGTATCACCAAATGCAGCCTGTACATTGATACCCTCATCATCTTCTTCTTCTTCGTTCTTCTGTACAACTATTTTCCTTGTCAGATAAATACTTTAGTATGATCTTGTTTTTGCAAATGATTACAAATGATATAAAAGGATCTGACTATATGCCAAAAGTCTTCAGTAAGCTATCATGAGATATGTGTTACTGAAATGATTTGACTAATTAAAAAATAGAAATAGGAGAGTTCTTGGTCCACGTCCTTTAAAGCCCAAGCAAGTTAATCTGTTCGTCAATGTCAGAATCTGTCTGGACAAAATGAGCTTCTTGTTCTTCTTAGGATCAGTCTCCAGATCTTTCTTGTTTCTCGAATAGATTTCATAGACGAGAACTGTTCTGTTTTTGTGATTTGAATTTTGAGGAATCGTTAGATTTATGTGGGATCCAAACCAAACCAATCACTTGCACACAGAATAGAGGAGATCAAAGCTATATAAGATTAGGTAGTTTACCAATCTGCGGATGTCACAATTGAATGGAAGAAACGGATCTGTTTACAATCTGTCAAATCGTGTTTGTATTAAGACTCTTGAGTTTACAGGATAAGTAGTATGCAGACGCGAGAGTGAGAGTGTATTTAAACTATGATCTGACTTTGTAGAACAAGTAGTGAGAGAGTGGAGTGTGTATTCTCCTTGCAAGCATTTGTCTTTTATGACGCGCTTTAATTTCCATTGTTCTTTTGAAAACAAAACTTCCTTAGCTCCTTTGGGAACACCCTGATCAAGCGACGACTACAGAACATGAGTAGTCTTTGTTATAAATATCAAAGTTTGGTGTTTTGTTTTGGTTGTTATACAAAGTGAGAGTGAATTAACGTAAAACAGAAGCAGATGTTTTGAAATTAATTCTATTGAGACAAAAGAAGGGTTTGCTGTGGCAGTCAACTAGAAATATACATATCACCAAAAAAAAAAATTATTATACATATCACGAATGTTTCTAAATAAAATAGTCCATTGAAATTCAGTGAGATTTTGTTAAAAATATATGAATAATAGTGTACCTAAACAGAACAAAAACTTCTGTCTTATACATTTTATTAATATATGCGTATTCAAAATAAAAACATGCAGATGCATAAACAGCTTCACTTTCTTTCCATGATCAGCCAATTTTATCAGGTAAATTGCTAGGGAATCTCATAGTTTTCGTTAGGAAGGTCGGAGCTAGAGAGATGGTAGAGTAGATGCCTGAAGTAGTCTGTTCTCATCAACAGAGCTTGAAGACATATCAGGATAAAAATCTTGAGAGAAGCTAGGGTTACCGACCATATTAGCACCATAAGGGTCCTGAAAATCAAAGCAGAAGTCATCTGAGAGACAAGGATCTACAACGTTGAAGCTGTTGGTAGTATCACCCATACACATATTCTGATCAAAGCCAAAAAGCTCATGCTGCATCAACTGATTAAACGCGTAGTTACTCACAGATTCTTGTAACTCTGGTGGGAACACTGAGTAATCTTGTATGTTTGAGACGCAAGGATCTTGAAAGTTGTTAACCGTACACATGCTCTGATCATAGCCACCACTATAAGGCATCATCAACTGATAATCTGACCCCCCAGATTCTTGAACCGCTGAAACGCAAAGATGTTGAAAGTTGTTGTTCTGATCATTAACACAAACCTCATGATTTTTCAAGACAGACTCTTGTGGTAACTGTTTGAACTGGTTAGGGTTCAAAGATTCGTTCTGTTTCTTTGCCGCAAGAAAACGATGTCTTTCTTGCAACTTAGAGTAACTTAGTTCCAAGGACTGAATCAGTTGGTTGATTTGGTCGGGAGAGTAGTGAACAGAGATTGGATACTTTAATACTTCAACATTCTTCTTCGCCCTCTTCTTGAACTTATGAAGCATCGTCTTCTTATCCTCCATCTTGTTGAGGAACTCGTGAAGATTGACGCTTTTCTTGCGTATCTTGGCTTGGTCTAATTGGATGTAGCGGAGAGCGAGGGATCTCACTTTGTCTCTGTCCTCAGGCCATGTCTTCAGTTCGCCGTCAGGTCCGTAATGAATGACGCAGGCTTCGATATCACAGAGAGTAGTAAGCTCTTGAGCTTTCTTGAATATCGTCAAGAGTCTGCTGTTCAAACTCGTTGCAGCGCGTGAATAACTAGAAGAAGAAGAAGAAGCAGAAGAGCACTTGGAACAAGAGGAAGGACGAGGTGATCGCATGGTGAGCTTTTCTTGTTGATTTCTCGAAAGAAGTTGTTGTTTTCTTTTCTATCGCACACGAAGGAGAAAGAAGAAAACAAATGAAATTGAGTGAGAAACTTTGTGAATTGGAGTTTGATATATTTATAGACTTTTCTTTGATGTGCGGTGAAAAAAAGGAAAGATTTACCTCAGAAATTATGTAGCCGTTGAGGTTTGTGAGAAAAAGGAAAGATTTACTTTAGATTTTGTTTGATTTGTTTTAGATAGATTTTTTTGTATGACATCGATTGAGCTGGAGAATCACGTACAGAGAACTGAAGACATGGCCCAAAATATAAATCTTCCAATCAATGCCGCACGTGCCCATACTCTAAACGCACCGGTTTATCTCAAATTATAAACGCACCGGTTCGGTGCTTAAACGCAGCGTTTAATCGATTGTGTTAACAAATGTCAAATACTCCAAAGAACTTTCAAGTTTCAACTGCACTTCCACCTCATCAACTTAGAGCCAGCTCAGCATCATTCTTTCACTTCTTTTACTCGCTTTCTCTGTTTTGCCTTTTCTTCTTCTTCTTCTGTCAAAAAAGTAACTTCTCCAAGAAAAGAGAAAAACCATTTAGACTTGAACTAAGAGACTTGAGAATCTAAGGCAAACATGTTTGCAAAACTTCCACATGCATGGCTCCAAAACTAAAGCTCAGATTAACATGTGGAGATGATTTAATCAAGACACGATATACCACATGAGGCGTTCAAATTCTCTTAGGAGACAAAGATGGTGTAGTAGTTTTATGCAATTGAAGATTTTTTTAAAAAAAATATTATAGAAACGTGATTGATCAACTTACAGCAGAAGTAAAGAAACATATCTTTCAAAACAAAACAAAACCACATGTTGATTTGATTAATATATGAATAACTCGAATTTGCAAATTGATGGAATCATAGACACAAGAGATACTATTCTTAATTTCTTATTACATAGAACAAGATACTACAAAACATATAACGTTTCTGAAAAAAGAATCATTACAAGAAGAGATGGATCTTTGAACAGATCCTTAAACTATGCAAGAGATTCTCTACTTTCGACGAACTCTGTGTTTTCTTGGTTGGTCAGATACGTAGGTTTTGAAAGAGATTCTCAACGTTGAGGGTAGCTTTCTTGGCTTTGAGTCTGCACTTCATGGCTTTGATCTGAGCATCAAACTTTTCAATCCTCTCCGACAAGGCTTTGACCATCATCTTCTTCACCAGAGGGCTTCTCGCGAAATCATCATGCGAGAACTCCAACTCCCCAGGGCCCTTGACGACACTTCTAAAGCCATGAGAGCGAAGCTTTGCGATAAACTCTGTCAAGTTTCTGCCCAATACAGAGGAGTATTTGGAAAGAATGTCGCTGCGCAGCTTTTTCAAGTCCCAAACGATGAAACTGTTGTTGTTGCTTTTGTTCCAAGAGATGATCTGATCCGACGAACAATCGTCCACAATCTGATATAACTGGATGTAGAACGAAGACGTTGAGAGTTTGCGAATCATCCTTCTTAGTTATCGGTGGTGGTAGTAAAACCCTAGATTTGATTTCTGTTGGATAAGCTTGAATAATACTTGTGATGAAAGTTTCCTTTTCTATGTTGTGTTTATCTTAAGGATTAGAAAATATAATGGGAATAGGAAATTGTTAGTCCCTATATATATGAATGCATATTGTGATGCATAAGGTGTGACTTTATGATTTGTGATTGATTGAATAAGAGAAGGACTTCTTATTATTGAGTTTGTGATTCTATATTTGGTATCAGAGCCTAATAAGCACCTCGACAATCTTACACAGCCATGGCCGACGTCAAAGAAGAGATCGCGACGACCAAAGAAACCGGACCAGCCACCATCAAATTTCCGATGTTAACTTCCTCGAACTACACGGTCTGGTCCATGAGAATGAAGATAGCGCTTAAAGTTAGTGAAGTTTGGGAAGCTATAGAACCTGGAGCTAAGGATGAAAAAAAGAATAACATGGCCATCGCATACCTGTTCCAGTCCATACCGGAGGCCTTGATCTTACAAGTAGGCGACTTAGATACAGCAAAGGCAGTATGGGATGCGATAAAGGCACGATATGTTGGAGCTGAGAGGGTAAAAGAAGCTAGGTTACAAACTTTGATGGCGGATTTCGATAGACTCAAGATGAAAGATGAAGATACAATCGATACCTTCGTTGGCAAGATATCCGAAATTTCCTCTAAATCTGCTTCTTTGGGAGAGATGATAGAAGAACCAAAGCTTGTTAAGAAATTCTTAAAGAGCTTGCCAAGAAAAAAATTTATTCATATTGTAGCTTCGCTTGAGCAAGTTCTTGACCTTAACTCAACGAGCTTTGAGGACATTGTAGGACGACTTAAGGCGTACGAAGAAAGAGTCACTGAAGAGGAAGAAGAAACCGATGATAGCTCCGGGAAGCTAATGTATGCTAACTCAGATTCAAGCGGCGAAACTTACGGCTACAATAACCGTGGTCGAGGACGCAGCGGTCGATCAAACTGGAGAGGAAGAGGCCGCGGTCGCACAACTTTCTTACAACAACGAGAAGCGTATAGACAAGGACGTGGTGGAGATCTCTCTCATATCACTTGCTTTAAGTGTGATAAAACTGGACATTACGCCACAGACTGTCCCGATAAAGCTCTAAAGCTTCAAGAAACTGTAGAGAAGAAAGATGATGATACACACGAAGCGGATACCCTCATGATGAATGAAGTAGTTTACTTAAACGAGAAGAAGGTAGATCCAAAGAAGTTTGAAGCTGATACAGATACGATAGATGTGTGGTATCTTGATAATGGAGCCAGTAATCACATGAGTGGTAATCGTATGTTCTTCTACGAACTAGATGATACTATCACTGGGAAAGTACGTTTTGGCGATGATTCAAGGATTGACATAATGGGTAAAGGTTCCATTCGATTTATCAGCAAAGGAGGCGTGAAAAAGATGTTAAATAACGTCTACTACATACCGGCTCTTCGAAGTAATATTGTTAGCTTGGGTCAAGCTACTGAAGTGGGTTGTGAAGTTCGAATGAAAGAAGACGTTCTAACTTTATTCGATCGTGAAGGACAGTTGATGATCAAGACTACAAGGACAAAGAATCGATTATATAAGGTTACACTACAGGTTGATAAAATGCAGCAGTGTCTTCAGGTTAAGAGCCTTGGAGACGGAAACTTATGGCATGCGCGCTTGGGACATATCAACAAAGATACAATGAGAATGATGGCTAGCAAGGAGTATGTCGAGGGATTACCGAACATCAAACGCGACACAGAAGCTTGTGTATCTTGTCTGCGCGGGAAACAAACACGAAAACCGTTCCCACAAGCAACGAGCTATCGAGCTTCATCACTTCTTGAACTCGTACATGCGGATCTTTGTGGACCTATCTCCCCGACGACACCAGCACTCAACAGATACGTCTTTGTTCTTATTGACGATCACTCTCGCTATATGTGGACAGTACTATTAAAGGTCAAAAGTGAAGCCTTTGAGAAATTTAAGCACTTCAAGAACCTTGTGGAGCAAGAAACACATACTAAGTTAAAGTGTTTTCGAACAGATAGGGGGGGTGAGTTCACATCCAACGAATTCCAAACCTACTGCGAGAAACATGGTGTTAAGCGACACATGACTGCGCCATATTCACCTCAGCAAAACGGTGTAGTTGAGCGACGAAATCGAACACTCTTGGAGATGACTAGAAGTATCCTAAAACATATGGACATGCCGAATCATCTCTGGGGAGAAGCCATACGACATGCAACCTATCTGATTAATAGGGTTACAACGAGGTCCTTGGAAGGACAAACTCCGTACGAAGTGATGAAAGGAAGAAAACCAAACCTGTCTCACCTAAGAGTGTTCGGGTGCGTGTGCTACGCAAGGACAGAAACGGTTGGAAGAAAGAAGCTCGACGATAGATCCAGAGTTCTGGTCCATCTCGGAACAGAGCCAGGGTCTAAAGCATACCGACTACTTGATCCCCTGAGCTTGAGAATTGTCATAAGTCGTGATGTTGTGTTCGAAGAAGCAATGCGATGGAGATGGAGTGATAAAAGTGTGACAACGAGACTCGATAGTGAGGGCTTTGAGCTCACCGTGAAAGGCTTGGGCCAAGATGATCACGAACTCGAAGCTTCATCTGATACAGATGATGATAATCACGACAATAATGATTATCATGAAGCTCTTGATAATCATGATGATGAAAATCAAGTTGGGGGTGACGATGAAAACGACTTTCAGCCAAGACGATCAACGAGGGTTTCTAACAAACCAACCTACCTCGATGACTATGTTCTGCTCGCAGAACTTGAGGGTGAGCAATTGTTGATGATCATAAATGAGGAACCATGGAGTTTCAGCGATGCTAAGGAACTGAAAGTTTGGGTTGATGCTTGCAAAGATGAGATCGTATCTATTGAAAAAAATAAAACTTGGGATCTCGTGGAACTACCTACAGGAATCAAACCTATCGGCCTTAAGTGGGTGTTCAAGATCAAACGTAATGCTGATGGAACAATAAGTAAGTATAAGGCACGACTAGTAGCCAAAGGTTACGTTCAACGGCATGGTGTGGATTATGAAGAAGTATTTGCTCCGGTGGCTCGCATTGAAACTATTAGGATGATCATTGCTTTGGCTGGATCACATGGTTGGGAAATACACCATCTTGATGTAAAAACTGCTTTCTTGCACGGAGAACTAAAGGAAGAGGTTTATGTTACTCAACCAGAGGGTTTCATCGTTGATGGACAAGAACACAAGGTTTACAAGCTTAAGAAAGCTCTCTACGGTCTACGACAAGCACCAAGAGCTTGGAATATAAAGCTTAATGAGATATTGCGCAGCTTGCGGTTCACAAGATGCTCGAAAGAGCCCTCGCTCTATCGGAAGGAAGAAAGTCGAGAAGTTCTTGTCGTGGTGGTCTATGTTGATGACCTGCTGGTTACTGGTACCTCCCTTGATGCGATACTTGAATTCAAACGTGAGATGGCTACAAAGTTTGAGATGAGTGACCTCGGAAGGTTGACATACTATTTGGGTATTGAGGTTATACATTATGAAGGAGGAATCTTACTCAAACAAGATAGGTATGCTCGCAAAATACTCGAAGAAACTGGCATGAGCTCATGCAATCCGACTCACGTACCATTGGAGTTAAATGCGATGTTCTCCAAAGCTCCTAAGGAGGAGAAGGCTGATGCAAAAGAGTATCGTCGGAGCATTGGGTGCCTACGCTACCTGCTACATACGCGACCAGATTTATCATATAGCGTTGGGGTTTTGAGCAGATATATGCACGAACCTAAAGCCTCTCATGCAGCAGCTATGAAACAGATCCTTAGGTATCTGCGAGGAACTTGTTCTCTTGGGCTTCACTACTCACGACAAAGTGGAGCTAAGCTGGTAGGTTATAGTGACAGCTCCCACAATGTGGATACAGACGACGGCAAAAGCACTTCAGGACACATATTCTATCTTGGGGAGAGTCCCATTACATGGAGCTCAACGAAGCAGGAGATAGTAGCACTGTCGTCATGCGAGGCTGAATTTATGGCTGCAACTGAGGCAGCAAAGCAGGCTATCTGGCTTCAGGAGTTGCTAAGTGAAGCAGTTGGAAGCGAAAGTAAACCGGTGGTCATCATGGTTGATAACAAGTCTGCTATTGCACTTACAAAGAACCCAGTGTTCCATGGAAGAAGTAAACACATACACAGGAGGTTTCACTTCATAAGAGAGTGTGTCGAAAAGGAACAAGTTGAAGTTGAACATGTCCCGGGTAGTGAACAGAAAGCTGATATCCTTACGAAGTCGCTTGGAAGAATAAAGTTTAAGGAAATGAGAAAGCTTATTGGAGTACAAGATGTGAGTGAAGATGGCATCAAGCTTAAGAGGGAGAATGTTGGATAAGCTTGAATAATACTTGTGATGAAAGTTTCCTTTTCTATGTTGTGTTTATCTTAAGGATTAGGAAATATAATGGGAATAGGAAATTGTTAGTCCCTATATATATGAATGCATATTGTGATGCATAAGGTGTGACTTTATGATTTGTGATTGATTGAATAAGAGAAGGACTTCTTATTATTGAGTTTGTGATTCTATAATTTCTGGGTTAAGACAGGAGATGAAGAAGCACAGAAGACAGAACTAGAAGTAAACCTAAACTTCTGAGAATAGAAATCGAGAGACGGAGAGCGAGAGAGAGAGAGTAAAAAAGGAAACTTTGAGTTGTTGCCGAGTGAGATTAGCTCTAAGCTTTATGATGATTGATTATATATAGAATATTTCAACCGTCATAATATGATTAATTTCCTTTTTTTTTTCTCTTTCAGATTTCCTTTTTTCCTATTAAAAATGGACGGTCAAGATGTGATCGAATGAATTTCAACGGTCAGGTTACGATTAATTTCATTTTTCTGTTTGGGATTTCCTTTTTTTTTTTCGGTTTGAGATTTTCCTTTTCTTCTTATTGGACGGTCAGGATATGTGCAGGAGAATATGCCACCAATCAGTGCCGCGAGTGACCGGAATCTAAAACTTACAGTTCGGCTCAAGTTATAAAAAGGCTGTTTTGCTTGAGGATTCGGTGCTTAAACACATCGTTTTACTCGGCTGTGTTGTTAACAAATACTACACAGACTTGACTTTCAAGTTTCAATATGGTACTTCAAAGGATGATCGGATCCAATGAACGGTCATTGGTTAACAAAACGTAAATAAGTCAACAGGTAAATCACTTGTTAACATTTTGACCGAACGATCATTCACAATCTTATTTATACAACCAGAAGAAGAACAAATACGACCCAATTTTTAAACTGTCAGTCATCTTCTACCCTTAACATATTTCAAAATTAGAAACGTTAAATTTATATTTGTTGGAACACAAAACTTTGTGATTAGGAGCAGTTGTTGAGTAGCGGCGAAACTTATGGTGGAGCTGATGCGGGGAGAGTCAGCTTCTAGGGTTCAATTTTTGTTTCTGTTTTTTATATCTATGACGATTGCTTCTTGGTGAAAGCTCATGATGCGGAGAGACGCTTCCTTCATCATGGATCTACCTTTCATGCAGCGATGAAATCGTTAGGAGGAGAAGATTAGCGGCCGGCAAAAAAGAGTTTTGTTCTTTTTTTTTTTGGTAAAAATACTAAGATATTATTATCAACTTTTTGTTTTTGATAAAAACACAAGGTTAGCAAGAAGCAGAAAAGAAAAGAAAAATCTAAACATAAATTCGATCTGGTTACAACAGATAAAGCAGACACAACAACCACCACCGCAGTCCCAAGGCTCAACCAAGTCCGCACCATCCACTTGCCATAAAAAGATGAACCAAGTTCAACCGAGTTTTGTTCTTTGGTTCTCGGAGATAACACGCCGAAAGACTTCACAATGACCGAGTGGTTAATCGGAGGCGTGAACCTTGTCAGCGATCCAGAGTCATTATTTAAACATAACCTTTTCTGTAAATCATTATTTAACTTAGTGGGATAAATGGTACGTCGAAGGATGACGATGTGAAATGAAAAACAAAGGATTTTTCTTTTCAAACGTGATTGACAATCACATTATATTTGATTTGATTAATATATATATATAAACCGGATTTGCATATTGGTCAAACATAGATGCAAGAGAAACTACTCTTAAAAGATCATACTAATGTTGGGCTCCTTTTAAATCGACAAACAAAATAATTAAATAACTAGGATGAGACCCGCGTATTAGATACTAAGTTTGTTTACTAAAAAAAAGAGACACTACTCGTATTAGATAAAACAACAAGTTACAAAAACATATACTGTTTTGAAGAAGTTAAGAGTGAGAGTGAAGTTGGACTATGACTCTGAGTTTGCAGGACAAGGCAAGACGAAAGACATGTACTTACTTGAAAGCACTGGTCTTTCTTTACATCGTTGTCTGGCAACAGCCTGATTGTTCTCCGTCATTGTCTTAACAACTACATAACATGAGTAGTCTTTGTTTGGTGTTTTAGTTTTGGTTGTCATAGAGTAGTGAGAAAGAAGTAACATAAATTAGAAGCAAATGTTTTGAAATTTAATTCTGTTCAGAAAAAAAGGATCTGCTGTGACAATCAACGAGAGAAATACATATCACAATGTTTCAAAATAAATTGTTTTGCATTGAATTTCTACGAGTTTTCATTAAAGATATGACCATGCATACATATATGAATAGTGTACTAAACCGAACAAAACTTCTGTTTTCCAGTTACATTTATATATATATATATGCGTATTCAAAATAAAAACATGCAGATGCATAAACAGCTTCACTTTCTGTGATCATCAGGTAAATTGCTTGGAATCTCAGAGTTTTCGTTAGTAATGTTGGAGCTAGAGAGAGATGGTAGAGTAGACTCCTGAAGTAGTCGGCTCCCATAAACATAGCTTGAAGACATGTCCGGAAAAAAATCTTGAGAGAAACTAGGGTTACCGACCATGTTACCACCATAAGGGTCTTGAAAATCAAAGCAGAAATCATCTGGAAGCATGTTTGGGAGACAAGGATCTACAACGCTGAAGCTGTTGGTAGTATCACTCATACACATATTCTGATCAAAGCCATAATTAAGCTCACGCTGCATCAACTGATTAGGTTCTTGTAGCTCTGGTGGGTGTGCGTTTGAGAGCCAAGGATGTTGAACGTTGTTGATGTTACCCATACACATCATGTTCTGATCATAAAGCATAGAGTGATAACGTAACGCAGATTCTTGTACCGCTGAGTAATCAGAAACGCAAAGATGTTGAAAGTTGTTGCTGTTCTTATCATTAACACAAAGCTCCTGATTTTTCAACACAGACTCTTGGGTGAAGTGGCTAGGGTTTAAAGAATGTTGACGATCCTCCAAGTTTGCTTTTGCCGCAAGAAAACGGCGTCTTTCTTGCAAAGTAGAGTAACTTAGTTCCAAGGAGTGAATCAGTTGGTTGATTTGGTGGGGAGAGTAATGATCAGAGATTGGATACTTTAGTTCTTCAACATTCCTCTTCGCCTTCTTGTTGATCATCGTCTTCTTATCCTTATTCTTGTTGAGGAACTCGTAAAGATTGACGCTTTTCTTGCGTCTCTTGGCTTCGTCTAACTGGATGTAGCGGAGAGCCAAGTCTTTCACTTTGTCTCTGTCCTCTGGCCATGTCTTCAGTTCGCCGTCAGGTCCGTAATGAATGACGCAGGCTTCGATATCACAGAGAGTTGTAAGCTCCTGAGCTTTCTTGAATATCGTCAACAGTCTGCTTTTCAAACTCGTTGCAGCGAGTGAATGAGTAGAAGAAGGAGAAGAAGAGCACTTGGAACAAGAGGAGGGACGAGGTGATCGCATGGTGTGGCTTTTCTTGTTGATTCTCCAAACACTCTCTTGTTTTATATCGCACACGAAGAAGGAAGCAACAACAACGAAAGAAATTGCGTGAGAAACTGTGTGAATTGAATTGGATGGGTGATATTTATAGATTTTTCCTTACGGTGAAAAAGGAAAGATTTACTTCAGATTTTTAATTTCCCTTTTCTTTTACTAAATTGAGCCGTTGAAGATTGTGATAAAAGGAAAGATTTACTTCAGATTTTTTACCATTCACTCCCCTCATTAATTAACGGTAATGTCATGTGCTTTAGATTTTGTTTGATTTGTTTTTGATTATTTTTTCATGTGCTTTCTCAAAAAAAAACTTTTTTCATATGTGTTTTACCGCCGCAATTTTTTTTCCGAATGCTATCGTATTCAAAAACTAAAATGCTGGTATTAAACCAATTTCCGTTTATAAATAGATATATCTGATTTGATTTTACTCCCGGTTTAATCTAATGTTAGTCAGTCTTTGTATTATTTGATATTTCCTGGTTTTAAACCAATTTTGTGATGTTTTTGATAATGTAACCAACCTTACAGATTGTTGAACAAAAAAAAAAACCAACCTTACAGATTCAAAAATGCTTGGCATTCACATACTTCAATTGAAAAAACATGATTCAATAATTTCCTTTTTTTTACTATATTGAGCCGTTGATGATTGTGAGAAAGGAAAGATTTACTTCAGATTTTTTACACCTCTCTCTCTCTCTCTCTCTCTCTCTCTCTCTCTCTCTCTCTCTCTCTCTCTCTCTCTCTCTCTCTCTCTCTCTCTCTCTCTCTCTCTCTCTCTCTCTCTCTCTCTCCTCGTTAATGAAGGGTAAATGTCATGTGCTTTAGCTTTTATTTGATTTGTTTTAGATTTTCCTATGATATCGATTATGAATGCAAAAACTATTGATTTTTTTAAAACCGATTTTTTCAGTTTAGAACTAGATATTTGATTTCCGGTTTAAGTAACCCAATTTATCCGACAGAATTGTGTGTGTTTTCACTCCATACTAAATTGGGTACGCCGGTTTGGATTAGATATAAACATGATACTTTTAAAACCCCAAGATTGTTAACTGAAGGAAGACTAACCCTAAAAATTTTACAGCCTTTTCTTGGATGGAAGTGTGCAGCTATTAATTGTGATGCGCAAGTCTAGAGTTATGAAAATGCAAACAAGGATCACTATTAACTATTAAGGCTGGTTACTTGTTGTGTGTCATTACAAACAAACAAACAAGGATCACTTTTTTGTTGACAAATTTATTTACAAGAAAGATGAAATCTTTGATCCGTTCGTACACGTTGCAAGAGATTCTCTATTTTTGACGAACTCTACCTTTTCTTGGATGAGTAATAGTACATAGAACATAGAACATAGACAAAAGAGATTAGCAAACGTTAATAGGATATACTATTCTTATTACATAGAACAAGATATTACAAAACATATACCGTTTCTTAAAAAAATCACAAATTTAACTACAAGAAGAGATGAATCTTCGATCCGATCCTTAAACTTTGCAAGAGATTCTTTACTTTTTGAGGACTAAGCTTTTCTTGATTTGATTAGATACGTAGGTTTTGAAAGAGATTCTCAACTTTGAGGGAAGCTTCCTTAGCTTTGAGTCTACACTTCATGGATTTGATTTGAGCATCGAACCTCTCAATCCTCTCCGACAAGGCTTTGACCATCATCTTCTTCATCAGAGGTCCTCTTTCTAAATCATCATGTGAGAACTCCAACTCCCCAGGACCTTTTACGACTGTTTTGAAGCCATGAGAGCGAAGCTTTGCGATAAATTCCGTCATGTTTTTGCCCAAAACAGAGGAGGATTTGGGAAGAATGTTGCTGCGGAGCTTTTTCAAGTCCCAAACGATGAAACTGTTGTTGTTGCTTTTGTTCCATGAGATGATCTGATCCGACGAACGGTCATCGATGATCTGATATAACTGGATGTAGAACGAAGACGTTGAGAGTTTGCGAACCATATTCCTTAATCGAAACCCTAGTTTTGAATCGTGAGAAAAGGGAAGAAGACAAAGAAGGAGACACCCTAACTCTCTGAGAAAGAGACAGAGAGAGTAGAAAAAGGAAACTTTCACTTGTGGTCGAATGAAGATTAGCTAGCTCTAAGCTGTTTCGTGAGTACTACTCTATATAGAGATTATTTCAACGGTCATTATATCCTTTTTTGCAATTGGGCGATCAAGATATGATTATCAACGGTTAGTTTTCAAAGTACAAAGTCGGTTCGATATCAATTTTGCATTTACCGGCTTATAGTGTTTATGTTACTTCTGTCCTTGAAAAAAGGCAAACCGGCACCGTCTCATAGCCGTCAATCAGTGACCACCTATTGCAAGACTGTTTGATGCCTTCACGGGCTTATAGTGGGCTTCACTGACTTATTTTAATATAACCGGATTGTCATAAACTAATTTCTTATAATATATTTCATTTTGTATATTTTATTATATCATCTCTAATAAAATATAATAAATATAAAATAATTGATTCCAAAATGGAGATAGTTTGTAAACTAACTTATTAAATTATTCATATGAAATATTAATGTTTATCATAAATATATACAAAACCAAATTTATAAAATTATTTATTACAAAATTAATTTAATTATTTCCAAAAAAAATATTAAAATTAATTTATAAATAAATTAGAATAATAATAAAATAATATTAAAATTAATTATTCATGTGCTTTTTAGAATATAAAAAAAAATCAACTACAAAATTTATGTTCGGAAAAATGATTATTATTTGAAGGTGTATTTATTACTATTTTATAAAAACGTATAAAAACTATTCAATTAGATCGAGATTTAAACCTAATAAAGGTTATTTTTTTACAGATACATTATTTAGAATTTTATCAAGATTAAGAGACGCCACAAGTGAATGGAAGTGAATTGAGTTGCTTTCATATACCCATAAACGGACTTAGGGCTGCGCACGAATTATCCTTTCGGAGGTATTTCTGATTTAATTCATATGTTACATATATTTTCGATTTGCTTTGCTCAGAAAATATACAAATATCTGAAAATACGTAGATATTTACGAATATTTATGAATACTTACGGATATATAATTTTGTTTTAACTAATACAAATAATCTAGAGAAATTGAGATAAATTTGTTCTTTAAAATATTTTATATGATATATAAAATAAAAAATAAACGAAACAGTCAAATTATATGTTTTAAAATTTTTAAATTTATTTATAAGAAAAAAAACTTAAGAAAAAGTTATAGATATCATAATTTTTTTAATACTTTTATAACTAATAATGTGAATAGAAGATATTAAATCATATGTTACAATATCAATTACATAAACTCATACATTGAAAATTTTACATTTAATATATATATATATATATATATATATATAGCTATCCGTGCGTGAACGGATATCTGGTTCTTAAAATCTTTGTATTTATGATTTATTTTTTTAATGGGTATTGATTTTATGTATTCGTTTTGCTTCGAAACTTTACGAATATCTCGATTTTCAGATCGAATGGAAACAAATAACAGATTGAATCCGATTTAACTCATAAAATGTGGACCCTTTTGGCTTTATCTTTTGGATTTTTCAGATGTAATTTGCTCTTTTAATGTAATTGATACGCGATACAGATGATTCTAGGCGGACGCCTCATTTTGATCCTACTAATGTTAGGGACCGTAAATGACAATGTAATGTTTGTTTTGTTGTCGGCCTTTGGATGTTTTCGCCAACGAATGATTAAAATAAAAAAGAATATTCTTTAAATGGAGTATTTTATATATGCATCATTACTCATCAGTGTTGCCAAAACAAAACTTTCTTATTTTGCTAATTAGTGACTAACCAAAATAAATGCTTCGTATTTTTCAAATTAATCGTAGTTGAAAAATATTTTTTTATAAAATAACTATTGTTTTATGATTTAATACAGTTTTTAGATTAATTTATCTCTTTCACATGTAAATAAATTAATAAAAATAATAAAAGTTATTGATAAATAATAAATGTAAAAGTGAACATTTAACTATTTAATTAAATTTGTGAAAGTCTTTTGAAAGAATGAATAAATATTAAATTTGCATAAAAGATACAATTATGGTTGTAAGGATTATTTGGTTTTGAGTAAAAGCATAAAAGATAGTTTTTTAGTTAAAAAAAAAACTATGTAAGGAATTTAACAAGGAACTTTATTTTGAGAATGAAAACTTCAAATTATTTTTAAATCGTTTTATATTTTTTTATCTTAATATTTAATTTTCATAATAATTCATTATAAGCACTAATAAATAATAAAAACACAATAAAATTTTACATAATATTTATATTTATATATAAATATTTTGGTGTAAGAAAATTTGTTTTTTAAGTACTACATCAATTAGAAAAGAGTACGGAATGGTTGAATTATATATATTATTTTTATTTTTAAATAATTTAATTAAAATTTTAACATATTTTATGTACTTTATATATACATAATGATATATATGTAAAAATATATTTGAATATTTGGTCGAAATATTTTATGAAGATAAAATAATACTAATATTATTATATATAAGTTACATAATTAGAAAAAACTGAAATGGAAAATAAATAGTGTTTTGAGAACTTGAATATTTATACTATTAAGATTTTCAAAATTTGAGGATTTGAATCTGTTACAAAAGTAAAAAAAAAAATCTCAAAATTTGAGAATTTGAAAGCCTGCCAAAGATGCATTTGAAATTGAAACTTAAGTTATAACTAGATTTTGACCCGCGCGGTTGCGCGGAAATACTTATATTTATATTTATAATTTTAGCATCATTTAAAATTATAATTTATTTTCAAAATTAAAATTTTATGGTTTGATGATATTTTGTAAATTTTGGTTTACGTCGAGGTTGTACTCTTGATTTTTCGGTTTGGTTGTGGATTTTGATTTTTGGTTATAGAAATATAATAATAGTTTGATTATTTATAAATTTAAAGTTTGGTTTGTTTTGGGTTTCATTATTTAGTTTTTGGCTTTGTTCAAATAACAATGTTAGGAACCTAAAATTTTGAGTTCAGTTCGAACGCATGGATCTGAATTTAGATATGAAATTATGTGAAATTAATTATAAGAATATTCTTGAAATCGTTAAACTAAATATATGTTGAACAATACAAAACTTATTTATTGTATTTTCAGTTTAAACAATGTTGTAAGGTTGGCTATTTAAAATATATATCGTTTTAATTTACATGGAAAAAGTTTCAAAATATATGGTTATGGTTATATATGTTTATAATATAACAAAAAAAAAATATTTGGTTTCAGAATTTAAAAAAACAATGCACAAATTCAAAGTTGTGGAATTTATATTATAACAATAATCAATGATTTATTCATCTTTTAATTTAGAATGATATGCCAAATGATTTTTTTTCTGTTCAGAATAAAGATTTATTTTGTTCATTCTGAATTTAAAAATTGAAAGCTGAGATATAATTTATCTAATATAAAATTTAAATGTATATAAAATGTACTGAAAAATCTATGGACGATATATAGCATATGTTAATAGTCATGGTTTTGGTATATAACTTATTATTTATTTGTTATATATAGTATATAGCTTCTTTTACTAAGGTATATCAATTATATTATAAGATTCAAAAGGTATGTCACTAAAAAGATTAAATAATATTACTGAGGTAGGATAGGAGGATTACAAAATACACGGGGAATTAGGATTAGATTCTACTGAATATATATATATATAGTCATCTATAAAATTAATATTATGTAAGGGTGAATATATAAGAATATGGTATGTGATTCCACATTTTTCAAAATTCATTTCTATAGTAATACAAACCTTTGTTTCAAAATTTCTATGTGTAAAGGAAATTTAAATAACAATAATTAGTAGGCAATATTTAAGGAGGTAGTTATGGAGTAATATTTTAGTTTTCAAATATTATCTTGATTAGATTGAGTTATTTTAGGTAGGTCCATAATTTAAATGACTTAATAATATTAAGTCACAACATACTTAATAGGTCCAAATTTAAAATATGCCAAGGTAAATTTCAAATAGGACCCTATTTTAATAGAGTAGATTATTTCAACGCGACACTGACCTCTAAACTAAAATGCACATATATAATAATGTATCAAAACCAACAAAGGTAAACGTGAAGTGTGAACACAAGAGTCTCTCCATCTTATTTCTTTACTGAAAAATAAGCACAAGGAATCTGAACAACTTTGGCAAAAGGCAAAAAAAAAAAGTTGAAATAACCAGCCTAAAAACCACTAATCAAAGTCTAAAGATTGTATCTATCTCATCATTTACTACACGTACACAAATACAAAATACATACACTACCTATACATAGACCTCTCTGGAGTCTTAGCTATTAAGAATACAATTATTAATGTTACCTGCTATACTCCATCTCCCTTTTTGTTATCATTTCATTATTTGGTTCCCATGCAAGAAAAGGATAAATTTCCAATTGCAAGAGTGGTAAGCTTGAGCCTACTGTAAGTTAGTATTATATGTTATAGATCAAATTAAATTACAATCAGATTATTTGAATTATATTTTAGAAATCTATCCGAAATCTGAGATTGATGGGTCAAAGAGACCTCTAGTAAATAGTAACTAAGACCATTTAGTCATAGTTAACTATATTTAAAAGAAACTAGATCTCGATCCGCGCAACCGCGCGGGTGTTTGTTTCCATTTTTTTATATAAACATTTTGTTTACAATTCTAAATTGAAATATATTATAATATATATAAAGTGTGTTTATCACTTTTTAAAACATAATAATTTTACCATATATGTTTTTTATTGAATAAATTGTTTCAAACTCTCACATACGTCAGGTTTTTTTATTATTTTTTTGGATTGTTATTTCATTATTTAACTCGTAATTATATATAAATATTGGTAAATATTTTTTTATTGTTACCTCGAAAATATTGTAATATTTCGAAGTATGATTCTTAGCATCGTTATTTATAGATGGTTAAATAATTAGGGTATTGTAGAGAGTATATTCTTTGAAATCTATAATTAATAGACATTAAATAGTACGATATTATGTAATTAGTTGTTATGGAAAATATAGTAGATTTGTTGAGTGGTTAACGGTAATTAGTGAAATCTAACACATATGTTTGATATATATCGTTAGAATATTAGAAGTTGCAAGTCTCAAGCAAGAAATCTAGAAAAATCGTATCTATTGAGATATTTTGCTCCTATATACTTGCTTTTCAAGTTAAAATTTGATTTTATGATTATACTTGCTTTTCGAGAGAAATATATTTTTGACTTTGATCACAAATTTTGTAGATGTTTCAAAACTACCGATTGGTATAGGTTTATTTAGAAGAAAAAAAATTAATTTTATCACAAAACTTATAGATGGTTTTAAATCTAGTATGGTAAGGATTAAGATATGTATAATGTTGGTTTAACTGGTTAACCGACAGTATAGTCACATCAAAACCAAAAGAAAAAAAAATATAATGTGAATCAAACTTACGATTGATATGGATTTATAATGAAGAAAATATTAATTTTGAATTAGATCACACAACTTGTAAGTGGTTTGAAAATTAGAATGGGTCAGGATTAAGTTATGTTTAATGTTGGTATAACTGGTTAACCGGTAGTATAGACACACCAAAACCAAAATATGAAAAAAATTCTAATCAAACCATATTGCAAACATCACGTGCTTAACCAAAATATAAAAGATAATTTAATTCAAAGATAAATTATGGTGGTTATGTAAACTGTAATTAAAAGGGTACGGTTTTAGTATTGCGTGGATTAGTTAGCCATATAGTAAACCGGTTTTATATACTAAATCTAAAAATAATTAATATATTTAAATATAAAAATCTATTTCGGATATCTAAAATATTTTGGATCGTGTTTAATTTCAATTGTATAAATACCAAAAATCTGAACCAGTTTGGATGTTTAATTAAAAAAATCAGCTTCAGCGCTACTTTTTTTTATCGGATTCTGTTTGTTTCTTTGGATTTGGGTTTTTGTGTCAAATATAAAAACTAATACCATAGGCTTGAATACTTTAAAAAGAAAAGAAAAAGAAAATGAGGATTTTATAGTAACAACATAATAATTTAGTTGCCGTAGGTTTGATTTATTAAAAGTAAATAAGCATAGATTGATTATGTGAATTTGAGAATAACTGATTTGTGAATTTAAAATAAAATAGAATAGGGATATGGATATGTTTTAATAGGTAAGATTTACTTGATTTAGTTATGCTCATCATTTACTATTAAAATATATATTTAAGATACATTATGAGGATTTTATGGCTGATTTATAAACAAATATAAAAAGTTTATGGCATATAAATCGTTTTGTTTAGGTATATTCTTATACTGTAACAGATTTTTGTTTTTCAAAATTGGTGGCTTAGGTTGTATATATATATTTAGAATCGGTCGTATAGTCAACATTATTATGAACCGGTTAGGTACGATTGGGTTTTTTTTAAATGAACTAATATGAATTTATGATCAATATGAATCATGTATTAGGAAATCCAACACTTCAATGTTATGATAGACTAATAAAAAAAAACAAAATTTCATATTACATTGATTTGAGGTACTTTAGTAACTGGACTGGAAAGTATTGAAAAACAAATTTGTATCCTCATTCGTTTATGATGAACGATAGATCCAAATTAGAGATCACAACAACTTCTTATCTGTTAGAAGATCGTGACACCATAAGGAGTTCATTTAAGATAACAGAGATTTTTAAAAAAATTAAGGTGATTCATTTTAATAATGTTTCTGTATGTATTTATTAGGTGATTTAATATTTCTGTTATAATATTTTCTTAAGGTGATGAACTATGGTCATTAGAGAGCACGACAAGTTCATATGTACTACATAGTTTTGACATAGTTAGGAGTTCACTCATGATATGATGACATATTTTAATTTCTTTTATGTGATACGTGTATCATTTCATAAGTTGAGCTGATATATAGGATAGAGTTGTTATGATATTCGATTGATATTATATTAAATGATCCATTAATGATTAAGAAATGTTATTAAGAAATAAATAAAACATCTAAAGGATCTATTTTTTAAAATATCACACATGAATCAAGGTTGTGACTTCTATTTTAATATATAAGATATTTTAAGATAACAGAGGGATATGAAGATACCAGAATAAACAGCTTATATTCTTGCAAGTTAAAGGGTACCCACAAAACGAATGCTACCAATCAAATATTGTAGAATTCCAGCATATAGGTGATGATTGGCAATTGCTTTAGAAATGTTATAAAAATATTTCTATAGCTAATTTTTTTACACACATATTTTCTATCATGTTTTAGAAATATTTTCTAAAAATTTACAAAATTTTCTTTTCTTCTTGGCTTTAGAAAGCAAAATACATAGACACACTAATGTCTTGACTTTAAAAAATTTACAAGCAAGTAACTAAATCTTTTAAACTTACAACCAAATTCTACAACAAAAATTAATACAGCTACAACAAAGATTTATACAACAATAACAAAATTATCTAGAGTATAATTTTACAACAACATATATAAAGCTATAACGTATTATGACTAAGTCCATGTTTACTCTGTTTTTTTAACAGAAGGCATTTTAAAATTATGCACGATGCTAACCAAAAAAAAAAATCATGCACATAGATCAAGAAATATTTATATTTTTATATAAAAAATCATTAATTATTTATTTATCTATTATTCAACCAATAATAAAATATAATGTACTATAATATTAGTTATATGACATTAACTATTAATAAATTTTATATAGAAACTTGGAAATGTTAACTATTTTAGAATAAAAAGGTTTCTTTAATTCGAAATATATAAAAAAGGAGAAAATAGTAAAGAAAATACTAAATTAGAGAAATATATGTCAATGTCATAGAAGAAGAAAACAAAATTAATTCCCAGAAACAAAGGGCAAAAAGCAGAAATAAAAAGCCAAAAAAGTATAAACTTTTTGAACATTCATAAAGCTGAAAACGACAGTATTGTTCTTGGTTAAAAACAGTGTTTTTTTTGCATAAAGCAAACACCCATAATTGCTTCAACATGAGAAATTAATTAAATCAACCTTTTTAGCATGCTCATCTTATACACACAATCACGTACCATTAACGTCTTAGATATATCTCAGTTTGTTGCTAAAAAAAATATATATATCTCAGTTTGACCCGGAATTAGTAGCTTTAACTATTGTAGTGTCAGTGAATATGATTCCTCTTCTCTTTAAAAGTAACTAAAGTTTCGTCTGTGCGTCCGTGCGGGTATTTATTTTTACTTTTTATATACATCAATATTATTAAAGCATTTATTGGTTTATATTTTAAATATTTATCATATTTTATTTTTTTTATAAACACAACAATCAAATAGTTTACGTGCTGTAAAAAAATAGTAACCCATGTCTGATACTAAACTTTCGAGAAATATTGATCTATTGATATGTTTGAGTAATATTTCTTTTAACATGAAATTGTTTTTCAAATGTAATAATAATTTAAATATTTTGATCAGATATGATGCATATTGTGAGATTTAAATACGTTAGAAAATAATATTTGGTTATAAACATTAAACAGTGTTTTATAAGTAATTCAAAGATATTTAAATTTTAATGTTTTTTTGAAAATAATTAACAGTAACCAAAATGGTTAAACATATGTTTTAGAAATTTTTGAAATATATATAATCTTAGGCAAGATTTAACTATATTAAAAATAATATTCAGTTACAAATATTTCATATTGTTCTATAAGTAGCTTAAAGATATTTAAATCTTAGCATATATAGATTTTATTGTTCAAAATAATTAATGGTAAGTTAAACATATATTTTAGGAATATTCATCATATTGTTTAATATCCAATTTAAACTTGAATTTTGTTCAAAAATAATTAATGGTAACATTATCCAAGTTTAATACTGTTAAAATCGATTTTACAGTTGAATATTCCCAAAAATTAGCTAATTTGGTTTAAGAAATATATTAAATACGAAAATTAAGGTAAATTTTGATTAGGAAATGGTTTAATAAATAGGAAAAGACAATGATTACTTAAAGATATGTTCATTTAATTACTTCAGTTGCATACTGTTGTAAGTAAATAGAAAAAACTTAGGGGTATTTTATAATTGTACTCCTCTTTTAATAGATTATATAAGTTTAATAATTACTGAGCAGGGGTTTTTATATTTGTAACACAAGTTTTTGTTACTACTAACTAGCAGTATTACTACTGTATATTGAATACAATAGATTATTAGTCTAGATTACCAAATAATTAGTTGGATAGTATTGAAGATTTAGAAATAAGTTCTTATGCTTAAATAGTATTTAAAAAATCGAAATTGTTACTTAGAAAAATATAGATGAATAAATAACTGATTTTACATAATGTTGACAAACATCATAAATGCTCTGTATACAAATCAGTTGAAAAACACACATGTGAATCACAAAAGCCCAAATCAAAGACAAATTCTCCAATCAATAACTCTCTCACAAAGGACATATCTCCACTTTTACCTGTTAAAATCTTTGAATTTTAACATCACAAAATTAATTATTAAAAAAACATGAGCATAGTAATAATGATACAACATGGACCAAGTCCACAAGTTTAACAACAACAAGACGCAACACAACTTCCCTCCCAAAATCTCTCTGTTCTGTTTTGTCAAATCTCTCTCTCCCCACAAACACCTCATCTTTAAGTCCTTTTTTTCATGGCTTGTCTTCTTCTTCTTCAACAACAATTCTACTCTCCCCACTCTGAAAAACCCAATCTTTAATGGAGATTCAACGACCAATCATCAAGCTCATGGTTCTCCACTCAAACCACGACAAAAGCGACAACCTTTCCCGACGAGAATCTCTCCCCGGCAAATCCAAATGGAGAATCTCTCTATCCCGATCTCCCTCTTCCTCTTCTTCAAAATCCAACAACAGCTCGCCGTCGAAAACAGAGATTCCGACAGAATTCCTCTGTCCGATCTCCGGTTCCTTAATGGCCGACCCAGTCATCGTCTCCTCCGGTCACTCCTACGAACGAGCTTGCGTCATCGCTTCCAAAACCCTAGGGTTCACTCCAACCCCCTCACTCCCAACCTCGCCGCCGGATTTCTCCACCGTCATACCCAACCTCGCCTTGAAATCCGCAATTCTAAGCTGGTGCCACCGCCGGAGCCTCCCGCCGCCGAGGCCGCTCGATAACGCCGCCGCGGAGAAGCTCGTTCTCTCGTTGATGGAGAAAACTCACCACAGGCCGACGAGCCGGAAGGTTTCGATATCGGAGAAGGAGCTAATCCAAGCGATAAAGGACAAACCTTCGGTGAGACTCGACCACGCCGCGACGGAGCTTGACCGGAGACCTAACTACTTCAACTCGAGCTCCGACGAGTCCGTAGCCTCCTCGAGCCGCACGCTGCAGCTAGCGACTCGACCTAGCTGCTTCTCTTCACCTTCGTCTGCTGAAATCGAATCCCTAGAACCAAACCCTAGCCCGGAGGAAGAAGCCTTGCTCGTGAAGCTAAAGAGCAACCGAATCTCTGAGATCGAAGAGGCTTTGGTTTCGATCAGACGCGTCACGAGGCTCGACGAAGGTTCTAGAATCAGTTTATGTAGTGCGAGGCTAATCTCTTCCCTTAGGTCATTGATCGTTTCGAGATACGCTACGGTTCAGGTTAACGCAACAGCTGTTCTCGTGAATCTCTCTTTGGTGAAATCTAACAAAGTGAAGATCGTACGGTCAGGAATCGTCCCGCCGTTGATCGACGTTCTCAAATGCGGCTCCTCGGATGCGCAGGAGCACTCCGCCGGAGCCATTTTCAGCTTGGCTCTCGAGGACGAGAACAAGACGGCGATCGGAGTCCTCGGAGCGTTGGAGCCGCTGCTTCATCTGATCCGAGTCGGGACTGAGTTGACTCGGCACGACTCGGCGCTTGCTCTGTATCATCTGTCGCTTGTGCAGAGCAACCGAGGGAAGCTCGTGAAGCTCGGAGCTGTTCAGGTGCTTTTGAGCATGGCGAGGTTGGGACAGACGATGAATAGGGTTCTGCTGATTCTCTGTAACATGGCTTCGTGTCCGGTGAGTCGACCCGCTTTGCTTGACTCGGGAGCTGTGGAGTGTATGGTTGGGATTCTGAGAGGGCCGAGGGAGGTTACTGAGTCGACGCGGGAGAGCTGTGTTGCGGTTTTGTATGGACTGAGTCACGACGGAGGGTTGAGGTTTAAAGGTTTGGCTATGGCGGCGAATGCCGTGGAGGAGCTGACGAAGGTGGAGAGGAGTGGGAGGGAGAGAGCGAAGCAGAAGGCGAAGAGGGTTTTGGAAGTGATGAGAGCTAAAATGGAAGATGATTCTTCGCCGGAGAATGAGGAGATTGATTGGGAAGAGCTGTTAAACTCCGGTAGTGTAACTCGGAGCCAGCATCGACTCGGTGGCGACGGTGACAAGTCACCTGTTAACTCGTCCGAGTTTTGACGTGTCATTTTAACTCGTAATTTCTTTGCTTTTTTATTTTTATTTAATTACGGATTTTAAGCTTTTTCTTTTCCCACTTTTTTATAATTTCTAAATAATAGGCTTGAGGGTTGTAATTAGTTGGAGATGAGATTTTTCTTTTGTGAAATTTTATGGCTGGGGTGGAATATTCTTGCATTTTCTGGCAATTTGGTTGGGTGGCTTCTTTTTTTTTAAATCCCATCCTTATTTTCGTATTATCTTTTGCTTTTCTTCAAAAGTTAAAAAAGAAACAATTGAAAAAAGTTGTAAAGTAATGACTTTTATTTCCTTGAGAGGTGGAATTGATTCTCCATCCAAATAATAAAGTTAATAGTATTAACCTGATTTGGCCTCTTTAATTATTTGCATCACATGTAGCATAGTGTTTAGTCAGGAGTCAGTACCAAAACTTGAGATGAGAATGACGAGACAGAAAGCTTAAAGGGCGTCGTAGTTGGACATTTTGTCTGAGTTAGTTTGAAGACTCTGAACTAAGTGGTGTAGGTCCAGACGTACCCAAACATGCATGATCACTCTCTAGGATACAGTTGCCAGAACAAATCACAATCAAATGATAAAATACTTTCTCGGGTAGATGATTGAGGTGGAACCAGACGTTATGAAGCGAACAGACCTTTGATGCCAATGTTGAAGATTTAGTTCTGAAGAAAGAATGGTTCACATAGTAAGTTATTTTTAATCAGCAAAGCTAAACATTTACTTGATGTTAATAGAACTATCTCTGGAGCGCGCGCGGCCATAACTAATTCTTAGTATGGCATAATTTAATATATATCTGGAATATATATGATAACGCAAGAACATACATCATTTTTATAAAATTTAAGTTATATATATAATCTTTTCATTTTGTACGAAAACCTACTATTGTTTCCAAAATAAATCGATCATACTGAAACAACATCGATGCTTAGTTAAAAACATATACACTACACTTGTTGAGAATTGAACCTAGAACCAAATCATAATGACAATATAACTCAACCTAGAATTTATGTATATTTTATGGCTGATTTGCTATAGTTCATCGTTTCAGTGGTTGATTTATGAACCAATTATCGACTTTTAGGGCTGATTTAAAATTATGTGGCGTTGGGTACTTTCTGATCCACATGTGTATCATAGACTTGTTGGGTGTTGATTAGGCTTTTTATCTAAACTATTAAAACATGAGTAAAAATTTGAATTGATCATAACTTTTCTAAATATTTACAAGGAATTGCCACTGGATTAAACTATGTTTAACACTTAAATCAAACCACCTAAATTTAATTTAAATAATTAACCAAACATTACATCTATACCACATTTCAAATAAACCACCGGCTTTAACCGGATTGCTCAATATAACCAAATCTTAAATACTTATGTCACGTATCTGCTGAAATCTAACCTTTCAAATTAGATTACATTTTTGAATATTGCTACCTATTATTATAATAAAATGGAATATTCTGAATTCTGTCATCTTGATCTTTAGCCTCTGTTATTTATTTATTTTTTATTTTTGCTTGTCAGTTAGACTACTTCTTTCACATTTCATTTACTAAACGTCTTTTCTTTATCTCTGTAAATTGATTTAGCTAAGCTGATTTCTTTGCCAAAGTTTTTGATTGTTTCTTTGTCATATATCAACTTGATCAGCTAGGGGTGTAGCTGTTAAGTGTGAATAATAGTGATTAGGATCGCCTCTCTATCTCATGGTAGATGTTAGTGATTACCACTAGATTGATGAAAATCGTTTTCCATTTGTTTTGACTTTCGACCGAGCACGCGCACGCTGACCGAGCTAGGGTTGGTGATGTGAAGAATATATCGAGTATGCAGTTGTGCGGATTACTAAATTCTGGACATCTTTGTCTCGGCTTTATTGGAGTTACTTTCGTTGCACATTCATAATGTTGATCCTCTGTCTTGTTCACATTTCAAAACTTGATTCTGCTGCCATGAAGAGCTCTGAGGCAGGCAAGGGGATCAAGTAGCCTATCTAGGCCCCAGACAGCAACTTATGATAGGAAATGGCGGTGCTAGAGTTGGAAGTTTCACATTTGGAACAGTATCTTCTCTCTTTGTACCGTGAAGCATTTGATCAACAGTCATCTTCTGTATCTCCAATACAACAGACTCCGAGTTCTTCTAAGTCAACACCTGAACCTCCGTGTTTTTTTTTGTTTATCTTGAATGGGAAAAGAAAACGCAAACGTGATTCGTTGTTCAATTTGTATTGGCCTTTTTTTTTTCCTTTTTTTTTCCTTTTTTTTTAATGTCGGCATAATCTAGTGTATATATGTGAAGGGAATTGGGGTTAGTGAGAAAAAAATTTATCTCGTGACAATGGCCGAGGTTAGATGTCGTATCTCAGACGAAGATATCGTAGAGGGTTTTCTGAGACCAAAGATTAACGGGGCAGCAACAGCAAACCCGAGATTTATCGTAGACAACATGGAAGAGGATTTGTACAAACGAGAGCCGTGGCTGCTTCCGCAACCAACAGATCCCATCCTTAACCCTAACGAGTGGTTGTACTTGGGGAAACGGGATTGGAAATATCTCTGGGCAGAAGGAGTTGATTGTGAGGGATCGTGGATGCCCATCGAAGGTCGTCGCCCGATCCTGTCTGAGGATTCGGGTGAATTCATTGGGGGAACCATGAGATTCAGATATTGCTTCAGGAACAAGAACGACAAAGCAACTCCTATGCACTGGAGCAATTGGTTCATGCGAGAGTATCGTCTCTGTGACAAATTCGGCAGCCCCATCAAAACCCGTCATGTTCTCTGCAAGATTACTTGTTACCACCACCTTTGACTTCTTCTTGTTAGTATTTATTCTATTTTGACCCAGTTTGGTCTTTAGCTCTCTTTTTTTTTCTGCTTGTGAGACTACTACTTTCACATTTAATAAATGTCTTTTCTTAATCTCTATAAATTGATTTAGCTACAGCTGATTTCTTTTTGTCCTTGCTAAAGTTTTTGTTTGTTTCTTTGTCGTATATCAACTTGATCAGCTAGGGGTGTAGCTATTAAGTGTGAATAATAGTGATTAGGGTTGCCTTTCTATCTCACGGTAGATGTTAGTGATTTTACCACTAATTGATGTAAATCGTTTTCCATTGGTGTTGACTTCTAGGGTGGCTGATGTGATTTAAGCGACATAAGAATAGATCGAGTATGCAGTTGTGCTCGACTTTACTGGAGTTCTTTTCGTTACACATTCATAATGTTGATCCTCTGGGTCTTGTTCACTTTTTGCAAACCTTGATTCTAAATGAGTCATCCTTATGTTGATTCTTTTAATCTTTTAGCATAATCGTTTCTATATTTATGAATATAAGCTTCTAAATATTTTTTTATGATAGATGGAGTATGCAGTTGCGCGGATTACTAAATTCTGGGCATCTTTGTTTCGACTTTACTGGATTACACATTCATAATGTTGATCCTCTAGGTCTTGTTCACATTTTGCAAAGCTTGATTCTGCTGCCATGAAGAGCTCTGAGGCAGGCAGGGGAACGAAGTAGCCTATCTAGGCCCCAGACAGCAACTTATGATAGGAAATGGCGGTGCTAGAGTTGGAAGTTTCACATTTGGAACTGTATCTTCTCTCTTTGCACCGTAAAGCATTTGATCAACAGTCATCTTCTGTATCTCCAAAACAACAACAGACTCCTAGTTCTCCTAAGGCAAACGTCTGGACTTCTCAACAACAACACCTGAACAACCTCGGTGTTTCTCCTTTGACAACAGACTAAAGAGCCCATGTATGGTCAAAAAGGAACCAGATTCTCCTAGCCTAAGATGCAGACAAGATAACTTAGCCATGGAACCAAGATGTTTCTCCTTTGACAGTAGACTAAAGGAACCTGGTTCTGCTACTAAGAAACTCAATCAAGAAGGCTCAACAGTAAATTCTCAGTGCTTCTCCTTTGACAATAGACCAATGCAACCTGGTTCTGCTGCTAGGAAACTCATTCAAGAAAGCTCAACAATCGATTCAAGGTGTTTCTCCTTCGACAATAGGCTGAAAGATCAATCTCTTTACGAGGAAGAGGACAATGATTCATGTGTTCGCCGTTGCCAGTCTACTCTTAACCAACGCTCCACCTTCAACAACCGAATATCTCCTCCAGAAGTGAGTCTCACTTTCTTATCATTAGAGTTAAACAAAATGTGTAACATATACTCACTTTTTGATGCAACAGTACATACACAGTGGATCAAACACTGCAAGGCTTGCAGAACACATGGGAACAAAGATATCAGATCACAGATTCATGACACCAAACAAGTTATCAGAGGAAATGATAAAGTGTGCATCAGCTATATACTCCAAGCTCGCAGACGCTCTATCGATAAACCACGGTTTCTCACCTCAAGAACAGTATGATATGTGGAGCCCAAGCTTCAGGAAGAACTCCTCTTTTGATGATCAGTTCGAGTTCAGCAGGACCTTATAGCTCAATGATTGAAGTGTCACACATTCATAAAAACAATAGGAGATGACGTGACCTTGACTTGATGAATCGAAACTTCAGGTCAGCCTAGCAGCTATCTGAGTGTTTCCTCTTGTTGTTTTTTTTCCACTCAGAATGTACTCATTGTTGCTATACTTACGCAGCTTGATGATCAAACAGCTGGAGAGTGTTGATCCGAGAAACCTGACTCATCAAGAGAAACTAGCATTTTGGATTAACATACATAACGCACTTGTGATGCACGTACGTGGTTTTCTCTCTTTAGTCCTTTGATCTCTTACCTATGTTTATGTTGTATTTATACTTTGTTTTCACCATTGCAGACATTTCTGGCAAATGGGATTCCACAGAACAACAGGAAGCGGTTTTTACTGCTCTCCAAGGTAAAACATTATCAACACACTGTTCTTGGTCTGCTTCAAGAAGATGAATTAGAAAAGCCAGACTTACATTTTGGACTCTGCTTAACGTTTTCCAGCCAGCTTACAACATAGGAGGTCGCATGGTAAGCATAGAAGCGATACAAAGTTATATTCTTCACATCAGGATGCCTCGTCCTGGCCAGGTAAGGCTCACTTCTCGAGTATCTCACAGCTACAGATTGTCAGTGTGACACTGTTCTTAAGTTTTCTTGCTTCCTGTTTGTAGTGGCTGAAGTTATTACTAATTCCAAGAAAGTTCAGAACCGGAGATGAGCATCAAGAATATTCCCTCGACCACTCCGAGCCCCTCTCGTATACTTTGCTCTTTGTTCAGGCAGCCATTCTGATCCAGCGGTAAGTAGAGAAGGCTTACACATTTACTGTCTTTTTTGAAGTGTTAGAGAGTCTTGAATGTGTTTTTATTTGCCTGTAGATTCGTGTTTATACCCCCAAGGGAATCTACCAAGAGCTAGAAACCGCGAAACAGGAGTATGTTCGTGCAACGTTTGGGGTTAAAAAGGACCAGAAGCTCGTCTTGCCAAAGATCATTGAGTCTTTTAGCAAAGACTCGGGTTTGAGTCAAGCGGCATTGGTGGAGATGATTCAAGAATGTCTTCCACAGACAATGAAGAAAAGAGTAAAGAAACTTAACTAACTCAGGGAGATCAAGAAAGAGCATTGTTGAATGGGCGACTCATAGTTTCGTGTTAGGTATTTGATAGCCAAAGAAGTTGTTAGATGAATCTGTTTCTTTGTAATATTTTTGAACAGAAGCTTGTTTTTGACTAGAAGCTTGATTTCTTTTATAAAATGATATTATTCTTTTGACCAGAAGCTTGTTTTTGTTTTGATATACTCATACACATGGAGCACAGAAGAACCCTTGTCGTATTTTTTGACCGTGTTCTTACAATACGGAATTATCTACTTTTATGATGTAAAAATGGATGAACAGCAAAGAAATGAGATTCAGTTTATTTATCATTCTCTGTGCTAAAGATAATACTAAGTGGCAGTAAATTCAACAATGAAAATACCAGTAAATGTCACGAAAAATAGTCCAAAACAATAAAACTATTTATTATAATAACCCTAGTTATAATAGTTTTAATTATAATATTATTTTAAAATTTTAAAATTATTAATAAATTTGTAATCTGAAACTAAAATCAGGATAAAAATGTCTTTTCACATACAAGAAAATGTAGTTTTCAAAAATTAAGAAAAATGTATTTTTCAAAATTTAAAATACAATTAGAATATTTCTCAAATCATCCCATAAAATTTTTTATGCTACTCCTTCAGTTATAACTTGACAAAGAAAATTGTAGTGGGATACTCTAATATATTTATTTTGTACATATATAAAATTAACTAGTTTTTTGGTCGAAGTGGATTTTTAATAAGAAATAACCTTATTTTTTAATTATGATTTTTTTCCCTGACCAATCAGAAATTTGATGTAAGTATGATTTTCTCCCGGCTCCAAGGAAAAAAAAAATAGATGCACACTATGCAGGTAAGACGTGGCAGCTTATTTTGACAGGTGGCTAATTAAAACAATTTTGTTTTGAAGAAAAGGGCAAAAAAGGCAAATATAAAAATTCAAGTTACGAAGCTGTTCCCCCCCTCCCTCCCTCTTCAGTTTTCGCAAATCACATTCACGACTTTCTAGGGTTCTTTCAGGTTTGGGTTTTTGGCGAGAATTTTCCGGCGGATATGGAGAAATCGACGTCGGAATCGACGTCGGACTCACCGACACCCACCGGCGAGGATCTGAAGCGGGATTTAAACAACAAATTGGCTGAGATTTTGGCTTACGGAAGAGAGATCGAAGTTTGCTGTGATGCTGACAGAAACCATAGATTCGTGGAATCAATTGGTGATGCTATTAGACTCCTTCATCTTCTGAGGGAAGTTGAATGGGAGATGACTGATTCTGATATCTCTTCCTCTTCGACATCTCCAAAATTGGAAGTTCCGATCATGAGCGAACCGGTAGCCAGAGCTTCTGGGCAGGTATAAAACTTCCCCTTTTTCTTTAGTAAATCTTGTATTTTTGCAAATTGTTCTTGCTAGATTATGTTAATCTTTCTAGAGTTATGGTTTGCCCTTGCCAAAAGTTTCCATGGTTGTGTGCTTATATACAGCAGGAATAGATTAGATAGAAAAAGATGGAGGTTTCCGTATACAAGATGAATGCATTTTTGTGTTATATAAATACAATGAAAGATCAGTTTTTTTTTTAACAAGTTAAGGACTCAAGAACACAGATTTCTAGTGTTGTGTGCTGATATTGCAACATCATTAATTCGCCCCTTTCTGTTTTGCAGACATTTGATGAAATATATGTAGCAGAGTGGCTGAATCGTGAAGCTAATTGTCCGAAAATCAATGATGTACTCACTCACCATTTGTGGATAACGAAAGAGTTGGTCAAGGACTTGATTACGCAGATGTGTGCCAACAAATATGAGCTGCCAGAACTATGTGATGAAATAGTCACAGACGGGTTCAAAAAGGGTTTTAAGTCATTGCTTAAGCGGATATCCTCATCTACCTCTCAGATAGAAGCTGCACTGATGTCTTCACACAGCATGGGGGTTGAGAATATGGCCACGGAAGAGCATCTTGCAGTGGAGCCTGTTGCAGAGGAGCATCTCGCTGTGGAGCCTGTTGCAGAGGAGCATCTCGCAGTGGAGCCTGTTGCAGTGGAGCATCTCCCACAGCTACCTTTGGAAATGGTAGAAGAAATCTTTGCTCGGGCACCAATCGAGTCTCTTCTACGTTTCAGAACAACATGCAAAGTCTTCTACTGCAAAACCTTTGAGACGAAGTACATCTATAGACACGTCGACTTGTCTCAAGAAAGGTTTCTTCGATTTGACAACGTCTTGCATATCATTGATCCCGTGGCCACCTCTGACATGTCTAGTGCAATGCCTGACTACCTTAAACCTGCTGCTTTCATATCTACTGCGGTACACTGTGATGGTTTGTTCCTCTTTCAAAACCGTAACAGCTTCAGGCTAACCCTTTGGAATCCGCTCTTGAGGATCGTGTATTGGATTCGACCAATGGGAGTCCTCACAAGCAACGACTGTTATGGCATAGGGTATTGTAAACGAGGATCTTACAAGATTGTAAGAATCTACGATGCAGACTGGGAAGACGAATGTGAAGACGAAGTACAGGTGTTTGAAACTGAAACCGAGTCGTGGAGCTATGTGGATGCGTCACCTCTTGACTGGAAAGTTGCTAGCTTACATCCGGGGTTATCAGTTAATGGCAAGATGTATTGGCTCGCGCGAATTAAAGGTGTTCCGGTGCCGACTTTCATTCAATCTTTCAATTTCTCGGAGGAGACTTTTACTTCGGTATGCACACTTCCCCTTGACTATGATCCAGTACACACAAATGCGCTATCTGTCTACAGTCACAACCGCTTGTCGCTTGTACATCAAGGCCAGAACACGAGAGCTATTGATGTTTGGGTTACGAACCCACTGGCCGAGGAAACTGTCACGTGGAGTCATGCGTTTACAGTCACCAACCTAGATTTACCTTGCATCCGTCCTTATTATGACATGGCCTACCCTGTTCATATCCTGGACAGGAACAACACTCTATTTGTGTTGTGTAGGGAACGTACTAGAGAGCAGAGCGAGGAAAATGATGATGAGCAAGATGAGGGAAGTCCTCAGATGAGGTTATACAGAATCGGGAGGCATGGGATCCAAGAGCGTGCCAACGTTGCAAATACTATTTTCTTTGAGCATCAAGTGTGTGGGTACCTCTACACGCCAAGTCTAGTGTCGCCTAACTGAGAAGTCTGCAGCGCTCGCTGTGACTATGCTCTACCGGATCACTCCCTTGCCTTCTAAAAACAGAGCTTTTGTTTTGGTTTACACGTGAGAGACTCTCGGAAAGGTCGAGCTTGTGTCTTTTTGGTGTCTTGGATCTTTTTTCTTCTTCTGTTTTTTCTTGCTCGTGTATAGATTGGATCAGGGTATACATTGAGAAACTAAGACCAATGTGAGTGGGTTCCACTTTTAGTCATTTGGCAAGTTGTTACGAATTGGCAATTTATAGTATTATTTTCCTCGGATAAAAATGGTGTTGGAATATATTGATAAATCTTTGTCAGTTTCTTAGTTATTCAGTACCAAATGATTTTTTCAAATTTGCTTAATTAGGTGTCATCTTTACAAAGACTCTCACAAAAGAAAGATGATATGACATCTTTAAAATATGACATGCCAAACCAAAACTTTCTAACCCTAATATATTTCACTCGTGATTACATCCTGTCTCACGAACAAAAAAATCTGTTCACATAGACTAAATAGTTAAAAATTGCCAAGGTGTTTCTTGCAACATGTTCTATGAAGTTATCACAATACACATGGCCAATTCATGAGAAGGTATTACATTTTCGTTATGGTTTGACTATGAGATACGGTAAGTTCACGTTTCAATCAGTTTCAACACTTTTCAACACGTTTCAACACTGCATCAAATTTTTTTAGCCAAATAATCATTTTATTTTTTAAAGGAGTTAGGCACATGGCATAATGAAACATCTTCAGAGCATAAAACATCAGAATTCCTATATCTTCATATACGTGGCGTTAACATTTTTTTATAGTCTACTTTAATTGTATCTTCAAAATCGTATTATGCTTTGAAATATGTTTCAGGGATCCAAAATAAAAAATGATTTTTCAAAGACCGAAGTGAATAAAATGATTTTTCAAAGACCGAAGTGAACAACTTGTATGAATATCACAATATTCATATGAGAGAAGAACATTTTGTCAATCTCCTTGATGATCAAGATAAATTAAAGTTTTTGGTATCGATGGAGAACAAGCTACATGATGAAGTGGGCCATAAGTAATTTTGTTTGGGATCAAGAATCTAAAACGTGGAAACCAAAACTTGAGATTTAAAGAGTACTAGATTTTGATCCGCGCTTAAAAAAGCGCGGGTTTATTTTTGAAATTAAATAAATACTTATATAAAATAATATATAAATTTAAATACATTTATTCAAAACCGCGAATCAAAACGAAAAAAAAACAACTAGAATTGAACTAAATTCCATAAATAACCGACTAGATCAAATATATTTGGAATCGATAGTAGCAATGTTTTATTTAAGATATAAGTAATGTTTTCTATCCAGTTTGGACCCGCGGTGGAACCGGTAGATTTGGTGGCCGTATATAATATGGATTGGTCTATATTATTTATGTAGCATCCTAAATTTGGTGGCCGTTTTAACATTTTAGTTTAAATGCCTAAAAATTATTTTGTTTGTATAATACTATAAATACATATCTTAAGTGTGTGAGTTGTTCTTTTGGTATAATCTAATATAAAATAGATTTTAAAAATAATATGAGTATTTAGTTAGTATTGATATTGTAAAGTAGAGAACTTGCGTTTTCTTTAGTGAAATTTAATAAAGATATGGATTGTCAACTATAATGAAATTGAATTTTTCTTATCCTAAATTTATATCTTAGTCACCTTATAATGATACACAAGATTTTGATTATAAGGTGTTGTTATGGTTAATGGAACTTTAGTAGAGTGGAGTCTGCGTTGCATTCAGAGTTGGAAGCACTGCGGTGGGCAATGGAGTGTATGCTTCAACATTCGCCGTGTCAGAGCTTTGGGACTGATTGCAAAGAGATGATTACGATGCTTAGGAATCCTCATGACTGGCCAAACTTCTCAACGGAACTGGAGAAATTAATGACGCTGCAGATTTGCTTCCCTGATTTTTAAGATCTCTTATGTCCCTAGGACACGGAACAAGGCCTCTGATTCTCTAGCTAGGACTGCTAGATCGTTTTATCGTGACTTGTTGTATGTTGGTTGTTCTATTTCCCAGGCCACTTCAAGTTTGAGTAATAGATCAGCCGTTTGTTGACAAAAAAAAAAGTGTTGTTATGGTTAGTAACCAATAATAAATTGAATATGTGGGGAAAATATTAATCGGAATGCATAATTAAGGCTCAAGGCTTTAAGTCGACAACAAAAATTTAAAATTTAAAATTTTAGTACCAATTGAAATTGTTGTTATTTGTTTAGTGTCCAAAAGTATATAATGATGCAAATATTTAGGAATAAATCAACAAATGACGGTCAGCATATATAGATAGTGTTTAATTTGCATTACCCATTTTATATTTAATGAATTTTTAATTGTTAGTCAAAATCATAACGACACAAAAAACAATTTCCAAGTAGAATTAGGGCAAATCTAAAAAAGATCTTGTTTTAATTGTATTGATTAGATGAAACAAATATAGTTATACCATTTAATTTGTTAAGTATTGACTAAATTATTTTTAGAGAAATATAAGGTAGCATATTATTAGTAGAAATTTAATGTAAGATCAAAATATTACTATTAGTTAATGAAAGGGTCCAACAACTTTGCATAAGTTGATTTTTTGGATTCATTTTCTTTTAATTGTATTGATTATCAATGTACTTTTTATCGCTTTTTTATTCAATTATTTTGAGTTATATTTTTATTGGATTCTTTTAATATTTGTTATAATTATTATTGGTTAAATTGTACGGCTTTCATCACAATACAATTTTTTGGTGGTTTCTTAGTTACACCGTTTAAAAAATTACTATAAGTTATTTATCAATATTTAGTTCTCACAAACCTCAAGTCAAAAATATATCCATATTTATCTCATTAATGGATTACCAATTAATGATGAATCCAACATCACGTAATATGTATATTCGTATTAATTTCACATGATAAAATTTCTCTGTCAAAAAGATTGATTAAAATTTTGCATTAAATATGGTAACAATAAACGGAATGAAATAAATATTGGGAATATATTATTTGATGTGTAAATTCACGTTAATGTATATTGACAGTGTTATATAAAATTTGAAATTAAATATGGTAACAATAAAAGGAATGAAATAAATATTGGGAATATACTCTTTGATGTGTAAACTGAGGTTAATGTATATTGACAGTGTTATATATCATTTACATTTGGTCGAGTGGATGTAGGGATGGCAATCAAGGACCTTTACTGCGGGCCTGACTCGTAAAGACTTGCTGCAGAGCGAGATTGAACCACTATTTGGTAAGCCCGCAAAATTGCCGGCTTAGTGGGACGGGTTGAAAGCGGGATGGGCTACAAGTTAACCTGCAAAATTTTGAAGACCCGCAACTCTAAGCCCCCATTTCTGCTTTCACCATATTGAGAGAGAGAGAGAGAGAGAGAGAGAGAGAGAGAGAGAGAGAGAGAGAGAGAGAGAGAGAGAGAGAGAGAGAAGGAAGGCGATTCAACGTTATGGAGCTCCGATGATGGTGGTTTCAGGGTCGAGGATGCTTCCGGTCTCCCAAGCGCCTTCGATCTGCACCGGTGGAGATTCTTCGAGCCATCATAAGAAGTTGAAAACTCACTTTCCAATCTAGTTCCCGCCATGGGTTCTTCATGGTTTTGCCTATATGTATTTGTTAACATTATCATACATTTTGGAGTTTTAGGTTTCAATATATATTTAACTAACTTCTATTATTCTTATTTGCAGAAGATGAAGTTGATGGTGAAAAAGAGAAATTTCCATCTTTTTGTCGCTTGTTGGTGATAAAGTTGAAGAACAAGAAGTGTGATTTGGTGTTTTCTTTTTATTTACTTTTGGGATTAGTCTTTGATTTGGTGTTTGGTTTTATTTAATTTTGGATTTATAAAACTAAAGCATTTGTTATGAACTTATGAGTTATAATATTTGGATTCATTAACTAAAGCATTGTTTATTTTTAATATGTTTGGAGAGTAACAAAAATAACTAAACTAGTGTTTTGATCCAACTAAAATCTTCAACTAACAAGTGTATTGCCTTATCCAGTTCAATCCTCGACTAGACTCACTTACTGATGTGTCATGAATCATATCTTGAAGCGTCCAGGAGCCATATCCGCAATGTCCCGCGGGCCGATCCGCAAAAGCCTACATGTCCCGCGGGCCGATCCACAAAAGCCTACATATTTTGTGGTACAGATTTGGTCAGCCATTTTAAGGACCACAGCCCGCGCGGACCTGACCCGCTCGAAGATGAGCCCACTGCGGTACGGGACGAAACGGGACGGATCAACCTGTTTGACATTCCTAAGTGGATGCCACATAGCCAGAGAACTTGTTAGATGAATCTGTTTCTTTGTAATTTTATTGGTGAAGTGTATAGGAGGATGTATGTGCAAGTGTAGAGAATAGAAATAAAGTTAGAAGAAAACTGCATGCGTTTTTTGGTTACCAATTCGGGATGAATTTTTGGCTTTGTTTTAGAAGAGCGGGTGTGTGTATGTACTATGAACATACTAAAACAATTCCTTTATTTGTTTTTTTTACGACCTTGAGGCTTGATTGACTTTATTCCAGTGTTTTTTAAACCGAATTGGAAGTTGAACCGGATAATTTTTGGATCACGGTTCGATATGGTTCGATCGGGTCAAATTTGGTTCAATAATTAGGTTAATATATTTTTAATGTATAAATTTAAAGGTAATATTAGTAAATATGATACATAATTAAAATATAAATGAATCTAAAACATAAACATTATAAATATAAAATTAGTTTTGCGGGACTGGGTCTTTTGCGGGATGGGCTGAAACGGGTCATGCGTGATTACATGGACCTGTATTTTTTTATTTCTTATTTTACCTGAAAAAACAAAAAAGAGAGCAATAAAAAACAATTCTTGTGACTTTTCTCCCATAAAACATAAGGAGTTCCGGCGATGATGCATGATTAACTCCAGCTCCAGCGATGACTATTCGAGCTCTGGTGATGTTTTGATTTGGTTTTCTCTTTTTATTACACACAAATATGAATTGATTTATTACAATGTGATATTTCTTGTTTAAGTTGATTGGTTTTGTTTTCAGTATTGTGAAGTGGTGTTTTTCTTAAATTAAATTTTGGTTACAATGGTGTTGTTTAGGAGAAAAGTTAGTTGTACATCACGTCACTTGTATAATTTGACAAAGTGATTCACGAATTTTTTTTCAATCCAAATAATTAAAAAAAAAGATAGTTTGATGAAGACATACAACACTTGAGCCAAATTATTACAAAGACAACAATTCAATCAGATTCAAACTCAACAAAAACTTATGCTGATAACAAAAGAAAGCTTTTAACTAAAGAACCCAAGTACAAACAGAACTTTGTGGTATTGATTTTGATAAGGCTTTAGTGAATTTTAATGAGCTCTCTTCAACACTCTTAAACAACTTTTCTACTTGAACATTTATGAAAGAAAATGTAGTAGGCGGTTTGATAAGGAGGCGTCCCGCGGGACGGTCCGCAAAAGCTTATTTATTATGTGGTACGGGTTTGGGCCGGCATTTTGAAGACCGCAGCCCACGCGAGACAGCCCCGCTGTAACCCGCTCGATGACTAACCTGCCGCAGTACGGGACGGAACGGGATGGGTAAACCTGTTTGACATCTCTAACAATGACAAGTCTTTTTTTTTTGACAACGACAATGACAAGTCTAAGACATTTATTTTTGATTATTTAAATTAAAAATTAATGTTATTTCATTAAAATATATATATATATATATATATATATATATATATATATATATATATATATTTCAAACTACATCATACATCATACAAATGGTCATAAATTTTACATTAAAAATAGAAAACCTTTAAAACAAAAAAGATCTCAAAACGTCAAATAATAAAAGAACATAGAGTTGATTACATATTAAGACACATTTTGTCTTTCTTTTACATAGGGAGACACATTCCACATGTGGCACACTTTTTAGTGTATCCAAAGAGTTGGTTTGACAAAATTGCCCTTATGAGAAAGAGGATTAAATGTTGCTTCGCAGGCAGCAAATCTTGTTTCTAATTGCCTTTGCTTTTAGACATTAGTTTAGTTAGGTTTTTTTTTTTTAACACTGTTGAATTCATTTCAAATAATAACCAACGGACATCAGAGTATTGACCTTAACGGTCCCGGAAAAACCAAAAAACGAAAAGCAACACAGGCAATTTAAACGCCCAAACAACACGATAACGCATCATCCGATGTCAGAAGACACCACAAAGAAAGAAGATAATTAGAGAGCAATGACATCCATCCATCAGGTGGCAGCTTCACTTTCAATCCTCTGCAACAGCCATGTTGGTCCACCCAGAGAAATGTATGACTGGAACCGACGACTAGAAGTTACACTTACAGCGATTTCCTGAGCTATAGAATTTTCCGGATGATCACAGTATTGGAAACTCCAGTCTTGTAAATCCCTAAGACGAAGATGAATATCCGTTCTTAGGTATCTCCACTCCACAAACTCATTAGGAGCTGTGAGAGCCTGTCTTGCCAGTACGCATGAAAATTCAAAAATAATCTTCTGTTGGCGAGTGTACACCATATCAGAGACAGCCCACTGCATGGCCATAAGCTCAGCTGACTTTTTTGATTCCACATTCGAGAAGGCTCGCCTGCTATGAAGAAGAGTAGTGCCTTTATCATCACGCAAGATCCAACCAACTCCACACATATCCTGATTATTAACCCATGACACTCCTATATTGCATTTGAGATAACCCGACGGAGGTCTCGTCCAAGAGGGAGAGGTCTCTAACGTCGTCAAAAAGGATTGGTTACCTTCATTTCCAGGCACATTGAGCTCAAACCACACGTTAGCTTCTTCTTTCGCTTTCAATAAAACTGAGACAGAGGAGTAATGCCTCCTTTCGAAGATCAACCCGTTCCTTGACTTCCATAGATACCAAATGATCCAGGGAAAGGCCTGGACATTCATATCTTTTGGCTTTTTCTGCATTTGCTTCAATAGATGATAAAGGTTGAGAAAAGCAGAGTTTTGAGAAAAACCTCCAGGAGGAAGAACAATTGAGGCTCTTTCCCAAACGTCTCTGGCCATTGGACAAGTGAATAGGAGGTGACAAATCGTCTCCGTACCATTGTTACAAACCTTGCACATAGGGTCAACCTGAATTCCCCTACTGCGTAGTCTGTCCATAACCGCTAGAGCGCCTGATAGAGCTTTCCACAAAAAAAGCTTCAGTTTTCCAGGTGCTTTGATCTTCCACAGCGAGCTCCAGAGGTGTTTCTCCAATGGTGGTAGGGGAGCTTGATGTGGATCATTCTCATCTGGAAGGGAATCGAGAAATTGTAACCACTTCTAGATGAGTAACAACCATCTCTAGTGAAGCCCCATTTAAAGCCATCTTCCTTGCTGCGGTTTGGTTTCAACCGTAGAATGATTTCAGCATCGTGTTCAGTGAAGGCTTGTCGAACTCGTCCACTATCCCATGATGAAGTGTTAGGAATGAGGAGATCTGATATCTTCAGGGTCAAGTTAATGATGCTGTCTTGTCTGTAATTGGGAGGTCTTGGAGCAGGATCAATGATCCAGTTAACACCCCACACGTTAGAGTTCTCACCATTCCCAATGTCACGAACCAAGCCTTTACTCAGTAATTCTCTGCCATGGAGAATGCTTCTCCAAGCATAAGAGGGTCTAGAGCCAAGCGTACTGTGTTGAAAGTCACCGTTTTCAAAGTACTTGCTCTTCAGCACTCTAGCCACCAGTGAGTTAGGATTAGTCATGATTCTCCACGCTTGCTTCCCGAGACGAGACTGGTTGAATTTGGTGATGTCGTGGAAACCCAGACCCCCATCCTTCTTCTGCTTGCATAACTTCTTCCAAGCAATCCATGGTATCTTCCTTTTGCCGTTACCACCACCCCACCAGAACTCTATCATAGCGCTTGTGATCTTAGTACACACATCTTTAGGAAGTTTAAAGATCGACATTGCGTATACTGGTAAGGACATAGCGATGGATTTGAGTAAGACTTCCTTACCACCAAGTGATAATGTCTTCGCAAACCAGCCGTGGAGGCGAGATTGGAGTTTCTCTCTTATGAAGCTTAAGAGATCCCTTTTAGACCCTTTAAAACATTCAGGCAAACCCAGGTAGGTGCCTTCACCCCCCTCCTCACCAATGCCGAGAATATCTTTGACTTGAGCTTTAGTGGTTTCCAGTACCTGAGACCCAAAAATAATAGAAGACTTTTGAAGATTGATTCTTTGACCAGAGGCATCTCCATACGCCTTCAAGTAGTCCAAAACTTCAGTGCTTTCCACCTCATTTGCCTTGCACATAAGCACATAACCCGAGGACCAGAGGATGATAATCCAATTCCTGTGAGACGCCCACTACCTTCTGACTGGTTAAGTTTGCTGACCAGTGCGCACAGAGAATAAAAAGAAACGGTGACAGAGGGTCTCCTTGTCTTATTCCTCTCTCCGGTTTGATAAGACCATGTGATCTACCATTAAGCAGCACTGAATATGTGACTGTAGTGATGCATGCCATGACCCAACGTACCCAAATTCTGTCAAAACCCATTCTTTCCAGTAGTTCCTCAAGGAAGCACCATTCAACTCTGTCATATGCTTTCGACATGTCAGTCTTGATCGCCATAAACTCCTTTGATACAGAGTAGTTAGTTCTCAGACCATGAACAAGTTCATGAGCTATCACAATATTATCTGATATGAGACGACCTTGGACAAAGGCACCTTGTGTGTCTGAGATGATGTCAGGCAGTATGCTTTTCAGTCTATCACAGAGGATCTTCGAAATTATTTTATACTGAACTGAGCAGAGGCTGATAGGTCTCATATCACTCATCTGTGAAGGGTTAACGATCTTAGGTAAGAGGCTCAGCTGTGTGTGGTTCCAACCCGGGGGATAATCGAGTCTCTGAAGAAACCTTGAACTGCCGCAACTAGCTCTGCACCCACTATATGCCAATACTTTTGGTAGAAAGTTCCTTTGAGACCATCCTCTCCTGGTGCGCTGTTACCACGAATAGCAAAGGCTGCTCTACGGATCTCATTAGCTGTTATCTCCTTACACAGCGAAGCATTCATCTCAGGGGAGACCCGTTCAGTAAAGCCAGTAAATAAGCTCTGTAAGTCGTGGGGGTTGGAACTCATGAATAAATCATGGTAGAATTCCGTCGCAATGTGACCCTTTGCTCCTTCCGAGAAGTGTTATGTACCGTGTAGGTCCCGAAGCATCAATATTCTGTTTTCAGCTTTTCTACCTCTAACACAATTGTGAAAATAGGCAGTATTCCGGTCACCTTCTCTTAGCCAATGTTCTCTGCATTTTTGACGCCAGAACACTTCCTCTTCTCTATATGCTTTCCCCAATTCAAGCTTAAGGTGTTTCATGAGCTCTGTGTTAGGACGGGTTTTACCAATCTCAGTCTCCAGTTCAACTTGCAGTCTTTGGATGTTGATCTTAGCATTACTCGTGGTTCTATTCTTCCACCTCGCGAGTTCTTTCCTGCAACTCTCGATTCTCTCCAGTATGCTAACATGTCTACCTGACATCTCCTTACACTAACCCTTGCGCACAGCATCTTCCACTCCTTTTTTTGCAACCATGCGATTGTCAAAATAGAACCTTCCTCTGCTGTTGCCTTCACCTTCCAAAGCAAACCCTATTCGTAAGGGTCTGTGGTCAGAGCCATACATTGCCATGTACTCCACATGTGATCGAGGGAAGAGTTGATACCAGTCATCATTGCCAAAGCAGCGATCAAGCCTGCATTGTACCCATTCATTCTCTCTTTTACCAGCCCATGAAAGCGGATTCCCTGAACTTCTCATATCTCGAATTTTACAATTTTCAACCAAATTTCGGAAGTCCCAAAAGGTTGAATCATGTCGTACAGCTCCTCCCAGCTTCTCATCATTACTAAGTAGCTCGTTAAAATCACCAACTAACATCCATGGATCATCTCTGTTCAAACCAATATCACACAGTCGCTCCCAGACTGCCTGCCTTCGCTCTCTCACTGGATCTCCATAGACACAAGTCAAGTAGAATGTCATGGAACCCATAAAAAGTTGAGTTGTATCATGTAAAAACTATTGTTTTTTGTATAAATAATATGTGGAAGCTTAAACCTTAATACAGATATGAAATATTTGTAGCTATTTATTGTCATAACTTTTTAACATACAACTAGATTTTGACCCGCGCTTTCAAAGCGCGTAATCGATTCTTTTTAAAATTTCATTTAAATTAATAAATATTTGTCTAATCTATAGTCAATTTTTATAATATTATCTTCTTTATTTTTTTAATTATTATTAAAATAAAATTTTTTGTTTGTGTAATAATTAATTAGTTAAAAGATTTTAAAATGGTAAATTCCTACTCAATAAATTTAATCATATTGTGATGATATATTTGGTAAGGTTATTTATTTATAATTTTAAATTATTAAATAAATCTTATATGAAAAATGTAATAGACATTACATTTCTACATATTTTTAATTAATGCATAAATTTTAAATTATAATAACATAAATATTTAATAATAGGAAACATGTGATGCCTATTTATAATATTGATCGAATTCAAAGCAATGTGTTAGGTTTTAGGAGAAACTTGAGGAGAAAGTTGGGGGATCTTTTTTTAAAAATCGAATCTCTCTATATTTTAATATTAGTTTTCAAAAATTCAGTTACCATGTCAAACAATTAAAATATTTTTCGGCGTGTTCCTCAAATTAGGGGATTTTCTTTTTATTTGATTTGATTCCGTAAATCTCTGAGTAAATGAGATTTAAAACGACTTAATGGGCTTAAAACGAAAAATGTAAGTAGCAAATTTGTTGGGCTTTTCATTTTCGAAAAACAGTTAAAACAATTGAAAAAACAATTGAAAAAAGAAATGGAATGTTTTGTAATTAATAGAAAAATTTAGGGGCAGATTCATAAGAAATATTCTGCTTTAATAGTATAGATTATCTATTAAAATGGAAAGTTATTTACTTATAGAAAATAATAGGTGTACTTTTACAATTTTCTTTCAATTATGCTTTTAAAAAAGTAATATTATTTATTTTAAAATTAGCTTTTCTTCATGTTTTTATTAAATAATTTTTTGTACTAGTGGGATTTTACAATTCATTTTTGTTTAACATTTTTTTATTAAAAGTTAATGTTTATCTTTTATAATTCTCTATCTTTAGTATATTTAAAAAAACATTATAATAAAAAATAATAATAACAATAATAATAATAATAATAATATTAAATAATATTTCTAATTAATTTTTAAGAAAATCGTTTTTATTATTGTAGTAAATATATTTTTGATTATGATAAAAAAAATTTTGTCATCATTTTTGATTATGATATAGTTTAAAACATATCACATTTTTAAATATATAACTACCATGTGTCACAATCATGTTAATTAGCAATTTTGAAGAACCAATCTCAATATAATCTTTTATAATTATATTTTTATTAAAGTTTAGAAAAGAAAAGTTATATTAAAATAAATTGTTTTCAAATCTATTTTTAGGATTTTGAAAAAGGAAAGTTTCTAGAAAAATTACTACTAAATATTTTTTTTTAAAATCGTTTTTACTATTAAATAATTTTTAAAAGTAGTTTTTTTCAAAATTCGATTTAATTATCTTATTATATACATTTTTAATCATTATATATTTAAACACATGTCATAATATTACAAGGAAAATTATTATCAAATAATCTTTTGCAATTATCTTTTGATTAGGATTTTAAAAAATAAAAAATACTATTAAATAATATATATAATATGATTTTTAATAAATTTTGTTTTTGTTAATATCTTAGTATATATATTTTTAATTATGAGATAGATTAACACATGTCACAATTTTTTTTTGAACGACCTCATGTCACAATCTTAAATATAAAATTGTCATGTATCGCGATCATGTTAATTAACAATTTTGAAAAACCAAGCTTTATATAATAAGATTCCAACAAAATTAACTCTCATACGACTATCAACTTTTTATTTACTTTTATTTAATCAATTAGTCATAACAACTATGCTAATCCACTTTCAACTAAGAAAAACTTCAAAAAAAATTATACACTATGATCGCTAACCAAAATCAAATAAATCAGGGGAAAATATCATTTTCTTTCAATATATTTTAATTTTTGTATTTTTGAATTTTTTTTTTACTAAGACCATAAAAGAATTATAAATTCAGATAAGAATAAGACCGGCGCGTAGCGCCAAAATACCACTAATAATAAATACTAGGTTAAGATCCGTGTCTTGCGCGAGATGAACATTATATATAAAAATTATTTTATATATTATATGTTTATAACATATTATGAAATAATAAATATATATTAAATAATTAAAAAGTTATTATCTACTACTTATATAATTAAATTGGTGCGAACATATAAATAAATTTAATAAATCAAAAACTATTTGATATGATATATAATTAAATTTAAATTATAGTAACATATATATGGTATATGTTAATATTAATATTTATTAGATGATGCTTTTTGCTCATGTTTTTTTTATCATTTGTATCCGTTATAGCAAAAAGTCTAAATTAGTGATAACAAAAATTTTACTCTGGAAATAATGGTTCATGTAATTTATAATATTTTAAAAAATTAAGTTTTCAATATTTTTTAAAATTTTTTTATCAAAAATATGTTCAAAGTAAATTTCAAAATTATGATATTTATGTATTTTTATATGGCATATAGTTTAATTTAAAATGATACATATATTTATATATATTTTATTTTTGATACTTATTAAATGAGACTTTCAACTTATATTATTTTTCAATTATTTGTATCATGTTATAACAAAAGTTTTAAATCATAGATCACAAAATTTGAATGTGAAACTTTTAACAGTTTTAGTAATTTATACTCGTTTTTAAAAATTCAATATATAATATATAAATAATTTTTTTAATTTTTATTATCTGGTTACTATGATTGTTTAATTTATTTTAATAGCTTAAAATTAAACAAATATAATTATAATTCACATTTATTTTTATCAAAATCATTAATTATCATATATACTTTAGCCACATTAGGCAATTCCGTAATCTTATTTAAGGAAATAATGAATCACATTAATAATGTATTTATTGTGGTTTAATAAAAAGCTTATTATATATTTAAATGGACCAACCTATTTTTCTAAGGATTCTAAAAATCATTCTAACGATGACACGTGGCTACAAAAAAATGTTACTGTTATGGTTTTGGTGACATTCAACAATAAGAAGAGCTAAACCGGAGCTGGTTCAATTAGCGTCTTGGTACAAGGTTATAAGAAGGTGATAACCGGGATGGTTATTGGAATCGGCTTATGATTCAAGTGTACCGGTCTTCTTTATATATAGAAGGAGAAAGGAGAAGTCAATCTATCGAGAGTCAGCTGATTTGAGCTGAGAGAAAGGTTGTTACAGAATCAGAGAGAGGAAGAAGATCGTTTCTTGAGTGTGCTGTACTTGTATCATCTCTTGATCATCTTCTTTGTAAAGACTCTTGGAGTGATTAGTGAAACCTTTGCTTGTGCCGTCAAGCCCCAGATGTAAAGGATCCACATTGGATCCCGAACTGGGTTACCAAATTCTCTGTGTCCTTCTTTACGTTTCTTTAGAGTTCTTATTCTATCAAACGAGAGAGAGAGAGAGTTGTGAGAGTTAGCGATCTAGTGGAAGCAAAACAGAGAGCTAGAACTTGCGATCTGTGGAGTTCGTTAGGAGATTCGATTCATCACAAAGTGGTATCAGAGCACGGTTGAGTGCGATCAGCGATGAAGGATTCGATGGCGAAGATCAAGATTGCGGTTTTCGACGGTCAAGGGGATTTCTCGATGTGGAAGAAGCGCATGCTGGCGCATCTATCGATCCTCGGCCTCAAGGATGCTTTGACTGAAGCACCGGCGACCTCAGGCTCTGAGGTGACGATGAAGAAAGGCGAGGAGGAGGAAGACTTCAAGGAGCGTATCAAGAATCTCGAGATCGAGAAGTCGGAGAAAGCTGAGAAGGCGATGAACATGATTATCCTAAATCTTGGAGATCATGTGTTGAGGAAACTTGAGGATTGTACAACGGCAGCATCAATTTGGTCTGCACTTGAAAGGTTGTATAATTCTAAAACTCTTCCTAGTAGAATTCATCTACAGCATAAGTTCTATACATTTAAGATGGTTGAATCTAAATCTATAGATGAGAATATAGATGATTTCTTGAAGTTAGTTTCCGGGTTAAGCAGTGTAAATGTTTCTGTTTCAGAAGAGGTTCAGGCGATCTTGCTGCTGAGTTCCCTACCGTCTCAGTACAATCAACTGAAGGAGACATTGAAATACGGAAGAGAGACGTTGACAATCGAGGATGTCACAAATGCTGCGAAGTCCAAAGAGATTGAGCTGAAGGAAGTGAAAGATTCCAGTCTTTCACAAAGGTCTGGAGAGGCTTATGTCACTCGAGGTAGACCAGAAAGAAGAGACAGCTCAAGAGGCAGAGGCTTCAACAATAAGTCTCGGTCAAGATCTAAGACAAAGGTCACTTGCTGGTACTGCAAGAAAGAGGGACATATCAAAAAGGACTGTTTTGCCAGGAAGAGGAAGATGGATAATGAGGAAGATGGAGAAGCAGCGGTGATGGTAGACAAACTACAAGAAGTGGATGCACTCGCTGTTACTGACCAGGATTCAAGAGATAGATGGGTCATTGACTCAGGGTGCTCGTATCACATGACTTCCAGGAGAGAATGGTTTGTTGAGTTCTCGGAAGTGGCTGGTGGTCAAGTCCTTCTTGCAGATGATAGATCAGTCTCTGTGCAAGGAATTGGGTCTATCAGGATAAATGCAAAAGGAGGCACTGTAAAGAATCTCACAAAGGTCAGGTATGTTCCTAATCTTAAAAGGAACTTAATCTCTGTTAGCTCACTTGATATGCAGGGGTTTAGACAAGAAGGTGGAGAAGGAAAGACGAGCTTCTACAAGAACGGGAAGCTTGCTCTCCAAGGAACTCTGTGTGGTAGTCTCTACTTGTTAGACGGAGATACGTTGGAGCCTTCAGCGTATTCAGCTATATCAAAAGACGACACAGCACTGTGGCACAGCAGGCTAGCTCATACCAGCATCAGAAATCTAAAAGTGCTGGCAGAGAAAGGGATTCTGGATAAACGAAGGATCAGTGACTTAGAGTTCTGCGAGAGCTGCGTCATGGGTAAGAACAAAAGGTTAAGTTTCAACGTCGGTAAGCATAATTCTGATGCGGTTCTAAGGTATGTTCATGCTGACCTATGGGGTTCTCCTAATGTTCACTTATCTCTGTCTAGGAAGCAATATTTTCTTTCTATCATAGATGACTATACTAGGAAAGTCTGGGTTTATTTCTTAACTACTAAGGATGAGGCTTTTAGTAAGTTTAGAGAATGGAAAGGGTTAGTTGAGAATCAGGTGAACAAGAAAGTAAAATGCCTTAGGACTGATAATGGATTAGAATTTTGCAATGTTGCGTTTGATAACTTTTGTAAGCAGCATGGCATTGAGAGACACAGGACCTGCGCGTATACTCCACAACAAAATGGAGTCGCAGAACGTATGAACAGAACGATCATGGAGAAGGTGAGGTGCTTACTCAACGAATCAGGACTCGAAGAGAAGTTTTGGGCAGAGGCAGTAGCTACCTCAGTTTATGTCATCAACCGTACTCCGTCAGCAGCGAATGATTGCAACATTCCAGAAGAACTTTGGCTTGGAAAAACACCTGGTTACAATCATCTGAGAAGGTTCGGTGCAGTGGCATACGTTCATATTGATCAAGGGAAGCTCAAACCGAGAGCTTTGAGAGGCGTGTTTGTTGGTTATCCTAGTGGGGTAAAAGGGTACAAGATCTGGATTCCTGAGGAGAAGAAATGCATCATCAGTCGAAATGCAGTATTCAGGGAAGACAAGTTGTATCGTGACATCGTCAAGGATCAGAATGCAGAACAGAAACAGATGGGATCAGTTAGTCAGATCAGTGTGGAAGGATCAGTTGAAATAGGGGAAGTGTCAGGTACTATATCAAGGAGTAACTCTGAAGGTGGAGTTGCAGAGCCAGAGTCCGAATCCATGATTGAAGAATCAACTGATGAAACCGAAGATCTTAGCAATTACCAACTTGCTAGAGATCGAATAAGACGTGAGATTGTGAAGCCTGCAAGGTTCACTGAAGATTCAGAGGTTGCTTTTGCTCTATCTGTTGCTGAAGTCGTTGAAGCAACAGAACCTACAAGTTTTGAGGAAGCAATGAGGAGTAAAGATTGGAAGAAATGGAACGCATGAATGGATGAAGAGATGGACTCTCTTAAGAAGAATAAGACTTGGTTTCTAAGTGATTTACCGGAAGGTAAGAAGGCTATTGGATGCAGGTGGATTTATAAACTAAAACCAGGCATACCGGGAGTTGAGAAACCAAGGCACAAGTCGAGGTTAGTCGCAAAAGGATACTCACAGCATGAAGGTGTGGACTATCAGGAGATTTTTTCTCCAGTAGTCAAACATGTTTCAATACGATTGCTGCTATCAATCGTGGTGGATAAAGACCTGGAGTTGGAACAGTTAGACGTTAAGACAGCGTTTCTACACGGCACTATAGATGAAGATATATATATGGATCAGCCAGAGGGGTATGTAGTTAAAGGTCAGGAAGATAAGGTCTGCAAATTAGTGAAGTCTCTCTACGGTTTGAAGCAGGCGCCACGACAATGGAACAAATGTTTTGATCAGGTTATGATCAAGAATGGTTTCTCAAAGAGTGAATATGACTTATGCGTCTATTTGAAGAAACTGAAGGAGAATGAGTACATATATCTACTTCTGTATGTAGATGATATGCTGCTGATAGCTAAGGATATGACGAATATTAAGAAGGTCAAAGAGATGCTATGTCAGGAGTTCGACATGAAGGATCTTGGACCTGCAAAGAGAATACTGGGCATGGATATTGAGAGGGACAGAGCAGGTGGAGTTCTGAAGTTATCTCAATCAAGATACATCAAGAAGATTCTTCAAGTTTTCAGAATGGAAGAAGCGAAGAGTGTGTCTACGCCTATAGGAGCTCAGTTTAAATTGGTGGCTCTGGAAGAAGGAGAACAAGGTTCAGCAAGTTCTGATAATGAATTCCCATATGCTAATGCTGTGGGGAGCATCATGTATGCTATGGTTAGTACGAGACCTGATCTGGCGTTTGGTGTGGGTCTTGTCAGTAGGTTTATGAGCAATCCAAGTAGAGAACACTGGCAAGCTGTACAGTGGATCTTGAGGTATTTGGTGGGAGCACAGGATGTTGGGTTAGTATTCAAGAAAAATACAGATAAATTCAGAGTGAAGGGCTACTCTGATTCAGACTTTGGAGGAGATTTAGTTCGAAGACGATCAACAACTGGATATGTGTTCATGGTAGGAGGAAATACCGTAAGTTGGAAATCAGGTCTACAACATGTAGTAGCTTTGTCAACAACAGAGGCTGAGTACATTTCACTGGTGGAAGCAATTAAAGAAGGCTTGTGGCTGAGAGGGTTGACAGAAGAGTTGGGGTATGATCAGTCAGAGGTCAGTATAGGTTGCGATTCTCAGAGTGCGATATGTTTGGCAAAGAACAATGTGTTTCATGACAGAACAAAACATGTTGCAGTCTCAAAACATGTAGCCTTGAAGATGAGTTTTGTGCGAGAAATGATTGAAGCCGGAGAGGTGGAGATACAGAAGGTGCACACATCGAAGAACCCGGCTGATATGTTAACTAAGGTGATTCCAAGTATGAAGTTCGAGCAGGCGTTAGCAGAGCTCGGGGTAGTCAGAAGCTAGAGACATGGCTATGCTTGGCGGCAAATGAGGATTGACTTATATTGTTGATGTCAAGGTGGAGATTGTTATGGTTTTGGTGACATTCAACAATAAGAAGAGCTAAACCGGAGCTGGTTCAATTAGCATCTTGGTACAAGGTTATAAGAAGGTGATAACCGGGATGGTTATTGGAATCGGCTTATGATTCAAGTGTACCGGTCTTCTTTATATATAGAAGGAGAAAGGAGAAGTCAATCTATCGAGAGTCAGCTGATTTGAGCTGAGAGAAAGGTTGTTACAGAATCAGAGAGAGGAAGAAGATCGTTTCTTGAGTGTGCTGTACTTGTATCATCTCTTGATCATCTTCTTTGTAAAGACTCTTGGAGTGATTAGTGAAACCTTTGCTTGTGCCGTCAAGCCCCAGATGTAAAGGATCCACATTGGATCCCGAACTGGGTTACCAAATTCTCTGTGTCCTTCTTTACGTTTCTTTAGAGTTCTTATTCTATCAAACGAGAGAGAGAGAGAGTTGTGAGAGTTAGCGATCTAGTGGAAGCAAAACAGAGAGCTAGAACTTGCGATCTGTGGAGTTCGTTAGGAGATTCGATTCATCACAGTTACAATGCTTCTCAAATAATATATAGGAGATTGCTACTCCATGATGGCAAAAGGAAAAAGGGACTGATGATTACAAGAACAATCATTTAAGGGAATATTTTGGAGCAGCCTGCGAGAACCAAACACGCTTATGCCTATGCACCTTATGGTTTGGTTCTCGAATATACTCCATAACTCCAAGTCAATGACTACACTATCTCATTTCTCTTGTATTACCGTGTCCAAAGTTTGTAGTACGGTTTTCCTGTGCCTTCTCCTTCTTTGACTAGCCAACACCTCTCCCATCGTGTAGCTAATCTACCCCAAGATCAAGATACCATGAGGTCCCAACAAGTCAATCAATCACCTCATCAGGCTTTATGAGTCATACCAGAACATTGTTTCATTCCCATTGCCAACCTCAATTGCATGAAGTGGTTTCGCTATTTCTCTATACTTTAGTAGTTTCTTCCACGTCCAAGATCCTAAAGAAATAATTTTTGATGTTGAACAAAAAGGCTCTTTCCTGATAAGATGCTTCTTAATCCAATTAACCCAAAGTAAATCCTTCGTAGAGAGAATTTGCCATATCAATTTCAAACAACAAACTTTGTTCACGTCTTCAAGATCTCAGACCCAAACCACCTTTCTCATTTCCATGCCACTTTTGTTTTATGCGGATTTAGAGCCGGTCCTGCCCAGTGGCGGACGCACATGTAAAGAAGTGCTTATGTCTCTGAGCTGAAGGATTCAGTCTGAAAGTTTGATTGAACAACATCAACAACACTAAGCTAGCTTTCAGGTAAACGTCACGTAGAAGAGCAAGTTGCTTATGTTGAAGTTATTGATGAACAAGAAACAAGGCTTGATGAACAAGAATTAACAAACACATCAATAAGAAACTAGACATTATAGACACATCACTAAAACACTAATAAGAAGCACCATTAACAATAAAATCTCCCCCCAAATCTCAAACTTATCTTCTAACAATCTCAACAAAATCAATACTATTAAAATGAAAGGAATCCTAAAAAATTTACTTATAGAAGGTTGTTGGACCTATTTACTAGAAGTTTAAAATTTATTATTTAATATCTACCTTAATCATTTTCTCTATAATTATACGATTCAAACCTCAAATACGGGACCCACACGGTTATATTCTTCGGAACCGTTTTTAGTAGAAAATTAATTAAACTTATTACGTAAATACTTACCCAGTAAAAAGACATTTATTAGACTTATTATGTAAATACTAACCCAACCATTATTAAAATTATATATGATGTTGCTTTGTTGAGTTTACATGTCGTAGAACATTGACCCTCTAAAATGATATATATTTCGTTATATGTTAAACCGCACCAGATGTGTTGACCTTATAATATAATTATGGGATCCCTATAATTATATATGGGTTATAGTTTTTTTTATTTTCTTGGCATATATGTGTTCCACTTATCGGTGAACGTCAACCAATATTTCTTCATATTTTTGAAAATCCCCCACCATAATGTATGCATGGATGCTTTTTACAGATCTAATAGTCAGTTTTTTTCATTTTAAAGCTTTTCTTCGACATTTTATATAAGAAAAAATGCTGACCTTAAATTACAGTATACTTTTTATCTCATTTTTACCTATAAAATGTATATTATTGTTTAAAATTTTTGAAATCAAAAGGTTCAGTTGGAAAACACTAACCTTATAAATATTTCATAAATATTCCAAAATATAAATAAAGATCTTAATAAACAATCTATTAATGTCTTAAAATCTACAACTTAACAAATTGATAACAAATATTTCGACCCGAGCTTTTGGATAAGAGTATATTTCTCAGCAAAATATTGTCAAATATAATGTATTGTAAATTACTGTTAATTCAAATTTTAATATCGATAACTGAAAATAAAAAATATGATATATATATATATATAATAATCAGAATTAAATCATTAAAATAATTAATACAGTTAAATAATTTGACACAGTAATTTTTAAACTATAAAATTGAATTTCAGTAAATACAAACCATATAAGAAAAATTAACAGATTTTACAATACATCAATTTTACAAAACATAACATTAAAAAGTAAATATGTAAATGATTGATAACTAATTGGAATATATAAAATAAAATTTTCAGTTTGGATACTAATCATACGATAGATGCTTAGATACAAAATATTAGATAGGTAAAAATATAACATTTAATTATATAGTAAAATAAGTGATATTTGATATTTTCACGAATACAAATTTTATGGGTTATTACATCTTTTTGTCCTCTACAGGTTTTTACATCAAATATATAACAGAATTATTAAGAAAAAAATATATCTTAATTAATAGGTTTCTCTTAAATTTGAATTTTATGAAAAAATATCAGCTAGTAGAACCTATGATAGAATGTTATATGAAGAATACAAATTAGCCCATATTATATACGACAACTAAATTTGTTGGTTCAACTACGGATCCAGATCGGATATAAGAATAATTTTATATTTAAAAATTAAATATAAATAATAATGGTAAGCATATAATTTTTATTTAAAAATCCAAGTATCCATTTGATTCTCAGTTTGATTTTAATTTTCCGGTTTCGAAGATATATGATATGCTCGGTTATCTATGAAATTCCGTTTATTTTCGGTTTTTCAGTTTAGTACAATTCGATTCGCAGTTCAATCATAAATGTGTTCAAACATATAGATTATTTTATATAAAAATTTATTTTTAAAAAAAAAGATATTTAATTTTAAAACAAACCCGCGTTTTCAAGCGCAAGTCAAAATCTAGTTTAAATTAAAAAACAATCAAGAATCACTAAATTAAAAAACAAACAATCAAGAATCTCTAAGTTCAGAGTGAGAACTTCTTAGTTGATTGCATCACATCTTCGCCGGATCTCTCCTCGCCGTCCGGTCAAAACGCCGTAGACGCTCAGCTTCTGCATGGCTCCAGCGAAGTCTTTAAAGAACCGAGCTTGGTCTCTCGCGTATAGCTCGACGAAAGGCCGGGTTCTCGGATCGGAATACAACCCATGATCCGACTCTAGCAACCCGAGACCTTTCGGAATGTTCTGGAAGTACACGTTGTCGAACTTGTTCGGAGTCATCACGTCGTTGAAGACAGAGATCGTAGGGTCATTTCGGTAATTCGAACAAGCTTTCCTCAGAGCGTCAGCGAATCTCGGGTTATACCCGGTATCGTTAACCCGGGCGACCCGGTTGGTGAACTCTTTGCAATGCGAGAATCCGATGGTGTGGGCCCCGCTCAACGCCACCATTTCCTGAACGGAGAATCCTCTGGAGGTGAACTGATCGACGAGCTTCGAGATCGGGGAAGAAGGAAGAGGGAGGCTATCAGCGAGGAGGAGAGACGATCTCGAGACGCGAGAGTCGCGGCGGCCGAGGGAGATCTCGTAGTAAGGTCCGCCGACGGTGACGAGGAGATCGCGGACGGCGACGGCGAGGATATCGGAGCAAGAGACGGTGTTGGGACAGGCGAGCTCGAGCGCGGTTTTGGCGCGGATCACGACGTCGAAGCCGTCTCCGGGGAGAGAGAGGTTGATCGAGGAGTCGCGTTCCGCGGTGGCGAAAGCGGTGGAGGAGACGAGGACGGAGGCGTCGCAGCCGTTGGGGAAGCAGTCGTGGAAGAAGAGGCGGAGTGCGGCGGCGGCGGTTGTTGGGGTGGTGATCTGTTTGTTGGTGATGGTGTCGCGGACAATGTCGAGGAATCTAGGGCATGATTTGGAGTAGAAGTCGGTGGTGAGGCGAGATTCGGCGGCTGAAGATAGTAAGGATAAGTTGATAAAGAAGAGGAGGATGATGAGTTTCGCCATTGTTGAAGGAGATAGAGAACTTAGCTTCAGTAGAGTAAGATTTAATGGAAAAGGAAGAAGTAGGAGAGAGAGTGAAGATCACGCGCTTCTGTACAGTCCACCACCAATCACGGGAGAGTGTAAAAGCTTTGGTATAGAGGTGGAGGATCCGGTTATTTTATCATTACGAGTCATTGACCCGTTTACTGTGTGTGTTTCGTAATCATTGATCGGTTATCTTAATAATTGAGTCGGTTTAGTAAAGCAGAAAAAATAGTAAGAAATTTTTAGAAGAACCTTTTTAAAAGAAAAATTAGACAGAACAAGGGGAATGTGATGATAGCTAAGAGATTCTGTTGTGAACTACCCATCTTATAACGCGCATGTGCTTAGATGGTCCTATCCCATCTAATCCCAGATGTACTTGGTGTATTTATCGCGGTCAGTGTCAATTACAAGAATAGGGTACTGTAAAATAAACATAACATGAATTATAATTCTTTCAAAAAAAGTAGGATGTTTTTTTAATTAAAACTGTAGTTGCTAGCATTTAGGAGATAATCGCAATAGTAGCCAAGGAAATAATGGTAAAAAGAAAACAAGCAGAAATGGTAAAAGAGATGGAGAATGTGGTTCTTCAAGTCTCTTGCTTGGGTTTCTTCGAAGTCGAGTTCCATAATGCAGCGTTCAGTGCAGAGGATGTCACCAAGGAAGCTCTCAACAAACTTGTTGCCTGATTTAAAGAAAAAAAAAACGAAATATTTAGGAGAATCGTTACATGTTTCTTCTTGACCACAATCGATATATACCTGTTTTTTGCTGATGCGTATTTCTTGCACCTGTATATCCTTTGCTCGACTCTCCAACTTTTTCAGTATGCAGATAGCTGAGCTTGAGGTCATCGGTGTAATGATCAGATCATCTGATACTGTAAACTTTGCGTCTCTTTTCATGAATCCGCTACCACCTGATGACTGATCACCTCCATGAGATTTTGAATCAATCAGAGCCAAAGGTTCCTTAGTGCTGATTCTATGAAAGCTCTGAGGTTGCTCAATGATGATATTGAGCAATTGCTTCTGACATGTATAGTAATGAGGGAGCACGGCTTTGGATGTTGAAACTTCTGTAGCACTCAAGACCTTGAAGCTTTTGAACAGGTTTCCAATGCACCCAAAAGTGGAGCTGTCACCAGATACATTAATTACAGATTCCAGCGGAACAGCAAGAAACGAGAATAAAAGATCAACAAAGTCTTCTCCACATTCAACATATAAAACCTTCATGTCATGTTTCCTCACGATGGCGCTGAAAGTTATTACTCCTTCTGATTCATCTATTTCTCTCCCCAGATCTGGACTTAGTGTTTCACAAGTCTTCATCACACCTTGGAGACTTTGTCTGTTCAAAAACGTGTCCGTCAAGGGAGCATTTGAGGAAAAGATACATTCCAACAGAGTCATGACCTAAATTAAGACATTAGAAAGATAGTGAGAGTATGATTTGAATCAGAGCTTATTTTTCTATAAAATGTAACGCTACACATAACATGTACCAGACAGTAACATACCTCATCAAAACCGACATCGACGAGCCTTTCCCCAACCGTAGAAAAATCACCACAGCCTACAGAATTGAGGTTCCTCAAGACAAGGTCAGTGGACCGAACTGCCACTTTCAAGTCGTCAGTTATGATGAAT